>NC_056735.1:1623442963-1623485463 GCF_019279795.1 Protopterus annectens | reverse complement strand
TCCATTTTCAAACATTTAAATACCCTGTAGGTTAATCACATGACAATAAAAAAACAAAATCATCACATGACATTCAAAATGAATCTTTTGCTTTTTTCCCTAACTTTTTATAACTGTGACATAGCCTTCTATTGCCTGAAAACACACAACAAAGTATGTAAGTATTAAGCAATGGCCTATGTGTGCAGTCTGTAATGTGATGTAGGTATGCTAAATAGTTTGTAAGACTGCTGTAGAGGGCCTTGTTCCACTCATTCTTCTCCCTTGTTGGCTAGATAGTTAATCATATGGCTGATACTTTACCTGGCCCTAGTAGTGAATAGGGAAACTATAAAGAACTTGGTCAGACATGTTCTTAGCCGAGTCCTGATGGTGACACTGCCAATATTTCTGCAGCAAGTTCTACTTATTATTCCTTCTGCTGTTGTCAATTTTCCTACCTATTTGGTCACAGGAGTTATTTGACTGCTTTTTGTCTTTTTCTTACAACTATGATATCCAATTTCCCTGCAAATATCGCTTTGTGACTCTTTTAGTAGCAGTAATATTAATCTGACTAACAACACATGAGTTTATAAGTACTGCTCTGCGCTACTGATTGAAAATCTATTTTTTGTCTATTTTCTTTTAAATGTGATTTCCTATTTCCCTGTGAATGTTGCTTTGAGACTCCTGTAGTGCAAGTAACATTTATTAGACTAGATATACATGAGTTTTTAGAACTACTGCACTGCGTTACTGATTGAAAATGTATTAGAATGTTATATATCCATTGCTTGACTTTGTTTTATTTGTAGTTTTTGCTTGGTTGCCCCTACTTTTGACTGCTTACCAGTAATTACTCTATTTCTATATCTCTATTGCCTCTCACCTCCCGCTGCTTATACGGTCATTGACTCAGCTCTGCTGGAAGTGTAATATCACCTGATCCTCAGTTTCCAGCTCAGGACTTGAACAAAACTACTCCCAGATATTACTAAATAAAAGGAAAAGTGTGTGAATTTGCTGGTCAACTGTTCTAGCATTGTATAACTGCCTTATCCCCTGTTAGGTGGTGAGAGTTCACTCCCAATCAGGGTTGCCAGCAGCCAAACCCCTCCACACACTGTGACTACTCTAATACTCATACATGCTCCTCCCCTAGCCTTTAACCTAGACATTAGGCTTTGGTTTTCTTTTTCCTGTTCTTTCCAGCTTTTTGGGACCTCCATAAAAACTCCCTCATCCCTCTACTTACCATTGTTACTCTCCCCTTAGTCTTCTTGCAGCCTTTGCCTTGTATCCTTTCTTCCTCTTCCCATCTCTTACTTCCTGTAAACCTGTAGCTGTTACGGTGCCTCTCTGCATCTGTTCACCTTCACTGAGCTTTCCTCCTAGCTTGACCCCCCCCTACTCTCTGCTGCTCTACTTAATTGCTGACTAATTGTCTTTTTTTCAGCAACTCGGGGCTAGCCCAGCTCCATTGGCCCTTGCTATGCTCACTTTGCTCTCCTACCTACCCCCATTCTTACCCACCCCCATGTCATTTACTTTATACTTATCCTTCTGACACACCCATATCTCTAAATCAAACCCCTTCCTATTTTTCCAGAACAATGTCTAAGCTTCCCTCCCCATCCTTCACCCTAACCAGTTACACTAGCATCTCTATTGATTCCAACTATCTCCACTCTCATCAACTCCCCCTATTGGTAGAAGCCTATATCCTTCTCAAATTCTTTCCTAATCAAAACCTCCTTACTCATTGCCACTAAACTAAACTTCCAACATGACTATCTCACTCTCCTCTACCTGCCTGCATTAATTCTCCTGTCATTGTCAACCACCTTCTATCCTCATTTAACTCCATTTAACAATAGCCCCCACAATTTCAGAAAGTCATATCTTCTCTTATCCAGAGGAACCTGTTAATATCACTACATCTATCCTCCCTCTAAATACTCCTCTTCCCAAAATCAAAATTCCTCCCTCCTGCACTATCCATTCTAAAATTAAAACAAAATATATCTGCAGTTATCAATATAAACATAAGTGTCACTCTCCCCCTGCGACCCTAATTCTATCAGGTGATATTCATCCTAACCCAGGACCTACCTCTGCCTCACCACCAAAAAACTCTATCCTTCTGAACCAACATGCCCCCGCTCTGCCCAAAAAACACATCTCTTTCTACTCTATGAATATCAGACATCTACTTAATAAAACTAGTGAATTCCATGTTTGGGTTGCTAACCATAACCCTGATGTAATCACCCTAAGAGAAACATAGCTGAAACTACATGTCTCTGATAGAGACATTCTTCCCCCAGGGTATAATATACTTTGCCTTGATCGCCTGAAGAAAAAAGGGGGTGGAGTAGCCATAATCTACTCTAAACACCTAACCCTCACTTGTCTTAAAGAATCAATCCCATCCTACCCTCTCTCCAAAATCCTAGCAGCTAACTTTAAACTTAACAATTTCTGGGGGGTATGGCCAAGATGGTGAAATAGTAGCAGCATACTTCAAGAGCGCTCTGACCTAAAATACATTTTGACAGGAATTGTCTATCAGAAATGATTTTTGCCTGATTTAATCATTGCCAGTCTACTACTAAACCAGCTGGAGTTCTACTGAAGATTTTTTTTTATAATCAGAACTTAAAATTCCTGTCCTATTCAACTGGAAAAGAAAATTCCACTCAGCTCTTCAGAATGAGTCACACCAAAACTTCAACTCAAAAATTCCTCTCTAAAAAAGAAATTACATTCTTTGCTGACAAATATACAGGACTTATCTCTTAAAACAGATAAAACTGATAATAATCTGGACATTTTCAAAGATAAATATTCCCAATAGCTTGAACAGTTTCAAGAGATTATTAAATAGCAGAAGTCACAAATAACAGCAATGGAGCAATCCCTTAATGACATGGAAAACAGATTATCTAAAGAACATCACTCAGAATCTTTACTAAAGCAAAACAACTACTTACTGGATAAACTGGATGACCTGGAAAATAGGTCCAGGAGGAGCAATCTTCATATTTATGGACTACCAGAGAAAGCAGAAGGTGACAATATTATTAACTTTCTTACCACTTGGATACCATCCATACTTAAAGTGCCTGAATCACTATCCTGTGGTATTAAACAAGCTCATATGTCTTTAACAACAAATGAAACAACAACTTCAACAAAATCTAGACCAAGATCCATTATTATGAAGATGTTTTCCTCTCAGGATAAAGAATTGATATTAAAAACAGGCTGGACTAATTCCCTAATAAAATACCAAGGTTCAGTTATCAGATTTGACAATGATTATTCCTCAACTGTAGTAGCAAAAAGAAGAGAATATTATCCCATCATATAAACACTGAAGAAAAAACAACTTAAAACACATCGAGCATATCCAGCAAAACTGAAAATCTTCCTTCCTGAGGGCATCAAAATATCTGATTCCCTAGAAGCTGAAACAAAATATCTGCTTAACAACAACACAATAGAACAATTAGAAGTTATGGAATGGACTAACAGTACATCTAAGAGAAATGTTGAAAAAAATGAATGGAAAGTAGTTGAAAAGAAGAAGGAAAAACTGAAGGACAAATAAATATACTAAATTTCATATGTTTACATTGTCATGAAACCTCTACTTAATACTCTTCACTGAATACAGATACATTCTTTTTATCTTTTGTTCAAACCTGCGTATTATATATTTCATAAATATTACTAAATAATTCATTTTAATACAAGATTTCCTTTACTCAATATAAAAAAGTGAAATTTAAATGTTATAAATAAATCAAAGCAAACTACAGAAATATGTTATACTTAAAGTCATCCCCAACTTAACTTAGTATATCTATATTGCTATTAACTACATTAATAAGACAAATAAGGGCTAAAAATATGAAGCACAGTAATGTCTTTCGGCTTTTCCCAGTTAGGGGTTTCCACAGCGGGACTCCACTCTGCTAATGATTGGCAGTAGATTTTTACAGTGCAGAGGTGCCAGTCTGACACCCAACCTTCAAAGAAGGCATGCACATTCATGCTCGCACCTACCTGCATGTCTTTAATGTCACTTGACTATGGGGAGGACATGCAGACTCCACACAGAAGGCGCTCCAGGAAAATCGAATGAGGGGATCTCCTGCTGTGAGGTGACAGCACTAACCGCTGTACCCCCGCAGCCCACCATGTTGTTTAGAAATGAACAACAATGTTATTATCAAACAATAGCTTCCTCACATTTAAGTAACATCAGGTAATATAAATCCATGCAAGCTTAAACTGAAATTAGCCTCTTAAACAAATATCTAGGAATGATTTTCCTGTTGATTTAGTTATGTATCTAAAATGTACCAGTGTTTATTATATAAAAAAAGAAGAAAAGGGGGACTTTCTATGGGATATTAATCAATGTGGTGATTTTGAAGCATTTTTGAATTATAGAACTGTATATGTTGTTATGTGCAGGATTGTTTTTTGCATAGAGATAATGTATACGTTTGTTTTTGGTAATTTCATTCTCCATCTTTGTTTTTACCTTAGCCCTGGTGTTCTAGTGTAAAAAAGCATGCAAAACTTTTCCCACCCCCCCACCTTGAGACTTACCCATTTTTCTTTAATATTTCTTGTGCTTTTGCTATTTTCGTTGCCACTGAGTTCACGAGACAAATAGAGGCTTTTTAGAAATTCCCCATGATTAGAATAATCCATGAGAGGTTGCTTTAACCTTTCCATCTCGCACTACACTGTCGCCATGGGGATGACATCATCAATAAGCTTACAAGCATGCATAGGTCATGTTTCTCAGCTTTCCTTCAGAAATGAATGGGAATAATGCTTCCTATCAGCTTTTCATTATTAAAATGAACCACTGCTGTGTTAGTGGTAAATAAATCAAAACTGAATACATGTTATTTTATAAGTGCAGTGAGATAGGGGAGGGAGAAGGGAAAATAAAGGTGATCTGTAATTTAAAGAAACACTACACAATTAAAGTGCAGTTTCAGTAGTGTACTGTTAATATAATATGCTACAAACAGAGATGAGCACAACATCCATTAACTAAGTAAATAATGATAAAACAGATGATAGGAGTCAAACACGGCTGAGGCAATCAACTGTCCCTTTGTAGAAATACTCTGTGGATATAAATCCTCTGGAATAAACTGCAGCGTTAAAATCAGAAATAATTTATTAAAAGACAAAACGAGTTAGCGCTTTCACCTTAGATGGCTTCTTCAGACTCAGAATACAAAAATACAAAAACCATGATAGTTTAAATAGTCAAGAGAGTGGGAAATTCAAATAATCAAACAATCAGCAGCAATAATTAGATGTAATAAAATGAAACAACACAATCACTCTCTTAAAGGAAAAAACATGGTAGCAACTAACTGCATAGTTGATTAGGCTCTAATAATGACTACATATACACATAAAGAACTGTATATTTATGCATAAACTTTCAGTTTCTTCATTTTCAAAAAAGGTTTAACAGAGAGCGTAGTATTAAGACCTGGTGGAATGTCAGATCTAAACCTTAATATCCAAATGTTCTCCCTGCTTGCTGTGTGGTTCCTGATATCCCCTCCCCTAGCATTGACATGTACCTGCTCAATAATCTTAAACTTGAATGTGTGGTTAATACCACACTCAATGACATGTCTGGCTAGGGCATTGGTCTTCTGTAACATCCTAATGCCGTAAAGGTGCTCACGTATCCGGTCCTTCAAGCGTCTATTGGTCTTGCCAACATAGAATGACCCACAACGTTGGCAAATGGCCAGATAGACCACATTGCAAGTTGTATAACTATATTTTGTTTTAACTATCCATTTACTTATTTCACTTGACCCCTGTTGACTGGATTAGTCCTACTGAATTGGTAACCACTTTACACGGGAGATTTGAACTGGTATTGATACTTTCAAAAGGAATTTAAACATTTCAGTGGAAATTGATAAATGGAAGACATGCTTTGCATTTATGAAATATCCTTATTGTTGAGATATGAAGAAAATTTAAAACATAATCTAGAAATATGGATGCGCTTACAAAATTATATTTCTGTGTTTCTAGTATAACATTCCTGCATTGAAAAAAATTGAAAAATTCTCAGATATATTTACAATATCATTTTGAATGTAAAGCATAATAAAAAATCAACCTCTTTACAACAACATTATACTATCTTATATATTAAACTTGAACTATCACAAAATACTGCTGTGTTTACTTATTTATAAGTCATGACATAGAAATTATCATTCATCTATCAGTAAAAGCTGAATTTTTAATTTCCTAAGTAATAATTTTTTAAACATACATGTACTATAGGTAGAGAGAATCACTCTGCACATAGAAGATATAGGTAGAGGGATTGTCTGCATTACTTTTTCATTCAGAAAAGCGATTTTAGACCTCATTGAGATGATAACTGGTTTTATTATTCAATGTTACAATTTTATAAATAATAATATATATAAACAGAAATGAATGCATCTTACATATATGTGAAAAATCAACAAGTTTTTTCCATAATTTATATGTCATTATTTATATGTCATTATAAGATCCGCGGTGGTGGTGCTGCGGTAGCGTTGCCACCTCACAGTTAGATGCTGACTGGTTCGACTCTCAGCTAGAGAGTCTTCTGCGTGAAGACGTGTGAATGGGCATAGCTACGTTGAAGGTTGTGCGTTAGGGCTGGCAACTCAGCATGTAAAAATCAACTGCCAATCATTAGCAGACCGGAGTTCTGCTGTGGCGACCCCTAACCGGGAAAAGCCGAAAGACACGACACAACATATGTCAATTTACATTTTAACTTTGTAATTTCAAATAATTTCAAGTAATTTGACATACTTATGCATAATATGAAATGTTTATCTATTGATGTTAATGGTTTAAATAATAATATCAAAAGGAGAAGTTTATTTAAGTATTTGAACTTACATAAGCCACAATTGGTCTTCCTTCAAGAAACTCATCTGACAAGTGATTATTTAAATAAATTAAATTTCAACAATTATACAATACTGGCAAGTTCGCAATTTAAACTTAAGAAAAGAGGAGTAACTATTCTAGCTAGAAATTCAAACCTCACTCCAAGAATAATTTCAACATATCAGGATTCCTCAGGAATGTTCTGTTTAATAACCCTAGAAATGAATAGAGACATTTACACTTTAGTTAATTTATACTGGATTCCAGAGCTTGGGATTAAAACTGTTAATAGCCACTTTGAAGATATTATTCATCATGCTAAGGGAAGTCTAATAATGGCAGTGCATTTTAATTGTATTATAGATGACAATGACTCTAACTCAACACATAAAAGAAAGAAATCTCCCACGTCCAGAGCCTTCTTGAAATTTATTGATACAGTAATAATTAAAGATATAAACCATTTTGTTGATCATAACTCATCATTTTTCACTTTTTACTCCTATAGACATAACTCTCACTTATGTTTCAAATGATTTAATAACAAAACTAAGTGGGGTTAAGGTAATAGCATGTCCATTATCAGATCATAATGCCTATTACCAGAATGTCCTCATACTTAAGACATTTAAAAGAGTTTAAAGAATTCTATGTAAATGAAATGAAGACCTTTCTGGAACTAAATAACACAGAAGATATATCAGAAATATATATATATATATATATATATATATATATATATATATATATATATATATATATATATATGAGACTCATTAAAATCTTATATTTATTGTAAGACACTAACTTGGTTCATTAATAAGAAAAAGTCATGGAATAGAGACATGCTTGAACTACAAACTAAACTTGACAAACTTAAACTAGAAATTCAAAAAGGCAATACAAATCTAATTCCAGAATTAACACAAATTAATACTAAATATACTGAAATATTGCATCATAAAACTATGATAAACCAGAGAAAATTAAACTCGTATTCCATGAATGATGCAAATCAAAGCAACTAGCAAATAGAATAAAAAAAATATTAAATCTAGACAGATAAAATAACTATACAACACTCACACAAAAAATAAAGTAACTGACCTTAATAACATATTAGAAACTTTTAGACTTCATTACAATAATCTTAATTCATCAAACCTTACTACTTCTTCAGCAAATGAAATAAAATCCTTCCTAAGCAAAAATATTTCTAATACGTTATCCCAGCATCAAATAGACATTATTCATAAATCAGTAACTATGACAGAATTAAAATCCCAAATCATTAAAAATAAACAAACTTCCAGATCCAAATACAATTCTACCTGAAATGTATAGATTACTGTCAGGTCAGTCATTGTCTATACTACTAAAAGTATACAACATATCCAAAGAAAAATTATTAATACCCCCATCCTGGAGATATTCATTAATTTCCCCAATAATAAAACCTGGTAAGGATGAAAAATATTGTACATCATATAGGCCTATATCCTTATTAAACATAGATTATAAGATGTTTATGGCAATTTTTGCAAATAGAATCAAATATTTTCTTCCCTTACTAGTATATGAAAACCAAACAGGCTTTATAAAAGAAAGAAACACATATGATAACATCAAAAGGATCACAACTTTAATAGATCTCGCTAAACACACAGACATAGACTTAACTTTAGTCTCCATGGACATCAATAGTGCTTTTGATACTGTACATTGGAGATATTTACATCTAGTACTAGAAGAATACAAATTTCCTAATGCATTTATAAAAACTAATTATATCTTTGTATGAAAACTATTTAGTATATGTCAAATTAGGATCCCACAGATCAGGTCCCATTACAATTAAGAAAGGAACTAAGCAAGGTTGTCACCTTTACTATTTGCTTTACTGATAGAGCCTTTTGCAAACAATATCAGATCACAAGACAATATTCAGGGCATAGAAATTTCCAAAACATTAAACCTGAAGCTTCAATTGTTTGCAGATGACATCCTACTGACTCTTTCAGATGCAAATCATTCCTTACAGGCATTATTTAATTCCATGACTAAGTTTCAAGAGGTTTCTGGATTGTTATTTAATGAAACTAAAACTAAGGTTCCAAGAAAAATAAAAAAAACCTAGATAAAAACATCTCATAATACTTTGTTAATGAGGGTAAACTCCATTACTTAGGGATTCACTTAACAGAAGACCTAAATGACATGATTTTATTTAATTATAAGAATATAATAGATAAAACAGATGCCATGATAAATAACTGGAACAAATATTTATACACAATGGAAGATAGATTATACATGACTAAATCAGTTATATTTTCCTAAATATTATATCTTATTCAAGTTTCTTCACTACCACCACCCACACATATAATACAAAAATATAATAAAATGATATTAAAATGTCTATGGCACCCAAATAAGCCTTGAATTGCACTAAATAATCACTTACCAAATTGGGAAGCTGGAAGAATAAATATTCCAGATGTTGAGACATATGCCTTATCTGCTATTGATAAAGACATTACCCTATGGTTAAATCCATCATATTCCTCTGTATGGAAATTACTACATGAGGTGATATGTTTAGATATCATGCAAAATCATATATATGATCATTTAATCTTTTTATCAAATATCTTCTATTGGACATTGAAAACATATATATTAGAAAATAAAAAGCTACATCACATTTTATAAAGCCTACACTATCCTTATTTAAAAAGTTTGTAAATACTAACCCTACCATTAAGTCTTGGATATTTTTATTTTTTTCCATTAGCTTATACCTCCAATAATTTAGAAATTATTCAAATAAATAAGATGGAAATATGAAAACAAGGAAAACTACTGTTCTGGCATCAACGAATAGAAACGGGTAAGGTCCCATCCTCTACCTATCTTATGGCTAAATATAATATAAGTAATGACTTGTGGATAACTTTACAAATACTGAGACAATTTGTATTAAATAAAATAGAAGTAATGCAAACTTCAGACAATAATTGAATATTTTAGATTCATAACAAATCAACCTTACCAGGGGAGTGGATACTTGTCTAACATATATAAAATTATCAAAAAAGTGAAGATATATCACAAAAATTCTTTTTGGAATTACTTCACAATGGTAAATGGACATCCCCCAGAAGAAGATGAGAAAAAATCTATTCCAATATCTTCAAAACACACCACATTATCACTTCACTGGAAATTGTATTCACAGAGATTTTTACATAGAAGTTTTATCACTCCTCATAAGATAGCTTTAATGTTTGCTAGTGAAGATATTTGTTGAAGATGTAAAAGAAAATTAATGGCAAACTGGAAACATTTTTTTATGATTGTATTAAATTAAAAACTTACTGGAGTAGTGTAAATTATTTTTTCATAGTATATTTTATAGGAATTTCAGTCTAACAAAATCAGTGGTTTTGTTTGTTTAAATCCCCTACACCAAAATGTGTTTCAAAGAAAAAAAACTATCAATACTTTGGACTTTGCTAACTAATGCCCGAAAGATAATTACCATAAGCTGGAAAAAGAAATCTTCTCCTTCATTCAAGGAATTTAAAAATCTTACTTTGACTGTTGGGTAAATGGACATCAACACACTAAAGAACAAAACCAACAGAGCAACATCATACTTAAATACTTGTCTGAATGTAATGGAAACGTTGGAGAAAATGGACAACATTCCTAACTAAAATGATGCGATTATATCATAGAAACAAGTATTCACTTAAATTTCTTCAACACCTTTGTAAATAGTTATGTTTTAATGCTATAATAGTAATTGTAATTTATTGTTAGTTTCTATTTCTATTATCCTGATGTAAACATTATTCATGATTTCATTATTGTACCATTCATTACTTGTTTAAAATTGGAAAACTAATAAAACAATTAACAGGGAAAAAAATAATTTCTCTACCATAACTGTAGTAGCCATCTATATTCCTCCAGGAGATAATATTCCCCTGCTCAAAAACTTTCTCTCTTATCTCACTGAACACTACTCAAATGAAATAATTCTCCTTGGTGTTGTAAATATAAATTGGCTCACTCTAAATGACCCTAACTCTTCCTCTTGCATTAACCTACATGGGTTTACACAATTAATAACTGAACCTACCCACTACACTAACTCACATATCCCTAGTACTCTAATTGACTGGATACTAGTATCTGATCCCATCTCATATCATAACCTGGAAACCCTACCAAATTCTCTTAGTGACCACTCTCCAATAAAAGTTACTAGATTTGCCCCCACTTCACCAGACCACACAAATACATAACCTATCCAGCTTCTCTCCTAACACCTTTAAGACTCTTCTCTCTAGAATAAACTGGAGTCACCTTAATGAGCTTACTTACATACTAAACCCTCTTGCTCCTCTCCGTACACTTAGAATAAAATCTAAAATATCTCCATGGCTCTCTAAGCTACCCACATCATAATGAGAAAAAAGGACAGGTTATGGAAAACCTGGATGAATAATAAACTCCCTTATGACCTGCAAAGGTACAAAGAACTCAGGAACCTGACAAACAAAATTGCTAAAGATAAAAAGGAATTCTATCATAGCCCTCCAATAGCAATGAAGTCAAACCCCAATAAATTCTGGAACTCAGTCAACCAAATACTGCATCCTGGAAACCCTACTTCCACAAATCCCTATCTAAATAGTACACCTGAAAAAACTGCCACCATATTTAAAACCTTCTTTATAGATACTGTATCAAAAATGATTGACACAAACCCTCCCCTAGCTAATGTTCAAGTCTCTCCCCCACCCCCAAGTTCCAGCTCCTCTAAACCCTTTTATTTTTAACCAGTATCTACTACTTATATCAGACAACTACTCTCCAAATTAAAACCTTGCTCTACTTCTGCTGATAATATTCCTTTCTACTTTCTTCAGCTAGCAGCCGATACTTTAGCCTTTCCTGTATCTATCCTGATCAACCGTTCTATCTCTGAGTCTCAAGTTCCTTTCATCTGGAAAGAATTTTATACTTTACCTACCCACAAAGGAGGTAACTCCCAAAAAAGTCTTCAATTATAGACCTATAGCCATTCTGTCACCCCTCTCTAAATTACTTGAAAAATGCATACATAAGCAAACTCTGCAATATCTACTACAGGAAAACCTACTTACTCCCACTCAGCATAGTTTCTGCCCAAAACACAGTACACACACTGCCATTATCTCCTTTCCAAACACTATCTCCCAGGCTTGTGATAGCAAACATGTCTCCTGTCTATTTCTAGACATTTCTAAAGCATTTGATACAGTTTCACACTTGCTCCTGTCTAAACTGTCTAATCTAAATTTCTCCCTTGATACCGTCTCTTGGTTTTTCCAGCTATCTCTGTGATTGATTTCAATCAGTGAAATGGCTCTCTGCACTCTCCCCCTCTCTCCCTGTACAAATGGGTGTTCCCCAAGGATCCATACTGGGTCCATTGCTATTTAATATTTTCACCAATCTACTCTATACCTCTTGCTCTCAGTCATCTCTTTTACACTATGCAGATGATTCCACTGTGATCACTATTTCTGACTCTCCTCCTGGCCTCAGCTCCACTACCCAGGAAGCTTTCACATCAGTCGAAACCTGGCTCACCAACAACCAACTAATCTGGAACCCCCCAAAAAAATTCTTACTCTTTCTTCCAAAAACTCTTAACCATCTCAAATCTGCTTTCACTATACTGTCTGTCAGTAACATTCAAATTGTAACTGAAACTAGCACCAAACTATTACACATCATCATAGACGATCAACTTAAATTTGATTTGCACATCAACAACCATATCAAAAAGACCCATCAGAAACTAGGCCTTCTATATAGAAACAGAAAGTTTCTCACCCCTAATTCTAAAGTAACCGTATCTCATACCTATCTACTACTCATTCTCTTATATGTTTTTTAAATACTGACTAACCTTAATGCCACACTCCTAGCAAAACTTAACTCTACCTACAAAAAGGTTGCCAGATTCTCTGCCCAACATACTTATAAAATCCATCACTGTGTCTCACTCAAACACTTAAACTGGCTGGAACTACCTAACCTGCTTCTTCTCTCTCAGCTTCAATTTATACATTCTATACTACACCAACCTTCCTACTGTCTTAACATATCCTCATTCATATCCCACTACTCTCCAACTAGATTACTCTGTAGCTCAGACCAAGACCTATTACTTATCTATAAACCTAGAACTAAAAAAGGCGCACCTTATATAGCTACCATCCTACCGTCGCTTGGAAGAAGCTTCCACTACAAGTTAGATTACTAAATCAACCTAAACATTTCAAAGCATCTGCTAAAGAACACTTAAAAAGTCTCTGGTCATGCCTCTGTACTCACCCTATATAAACTGTCCCTTCATTCCTAAGCCACTCTCTAATTAACCGCTAATCCTAACTCTTACCTTCTACACTCCAATGGTTTATATCACTTCTCCCCATGGCCTTGTTATCCCCTCCTCTTCCAAACCTGATTTCCTAAGTCTTAGCTTAACTTTCTTCCTTCCTATATATCCTACCAAAACCTTGTCCCTGACATTTTACTAAAACTCCTATTGTACTAATTCAAAAAGACTATACTGTACACGTTTCATCTACATGCCTGATTTTTAATTATGACTTGTAATATATCTGCTTGCTTGTTATTAATGTTGTTTAATAATTGACACTGTCATCCTTTCTGTAACATGCTTTTGTTACTCTTTATATTGCATTGTATAATATTCTTTATTTTTTAGGGGCTTTTCCCCCCGGGCCTCCACTGAAAAGGGCTATTTAAGCTCAGTTGGACTACTCCTGGTCAACATGTAAAATAAAATAAAGTAAAATAAATAAAAATAAATCTGTATACAAACCCCTTCCCTATTTTTAGCAAATACAAGCAAAACATTACTATATATTCAAGCTCTTACATTTCAAAAACAAATACTCATCCAAGATTAAAACATATACCTCATATATAAAAGAGTGCCTTCGGAAACAGCACATCCCAAAAGGACTCAAGCAGTGGCGATTTCCTACCAGTTTAGAGACTAAGTCTCCATTCTATTTTGACCTAATCCACCTTTTCAATAAACAGGGTTTAGAGTTATTAGAAATTATAATTAAGCATTATACAAAAATTGTGGAAGGTTTGACTGATGAGCTTGCTCTCTTGGACAGTTCTCTTCAATTAGAGCCTGACTTTGAAAGATATAAATATGAATATAGTAGAAGCTTTAACAGCATTGATCAACTAGTTCAAAAACTTAGGGAGAACAAACTTAGGAAATTAGAGAGGGACAGGCTCGATTATGAGAATGGGGTAGCTTTTCCACAACCCCCGTCCTCTCAAGAATGGAATAAAGGTAACAATTTAGTAAATGAACAAGTAGTTAATAATAGTGAAACAGTGCCAATTAACAATGGTTCCTCACCGGAAGGTAATATGGATTGTTCCAAACGGCTTACTGATCCACCCCTGAGGTGGAGTAAATGCCTGAAAGACCACTCAGGTTATTTGCAGCATAACATCAACAACAATGCTGGTAACTAATCAGGAGGGCAAAATTTTCATATACCTATGATTTCTAATTACACAAATGCGCAGTGAGGAACACAACACAAGATGAAATCTGGCAAGTCCAACAAATGATGGAAGTAATAAACTCTCTTTGCACTGATGAGGCAGCTTCAGGGGTAAGCAATTTTGTTCTAGCAGGGAACACCAAAGGTTATTATTCTTCCTACAAAGTTGAATCAGTATTAGCAGATGTTCTGGCTAAAGGGTTGACCTTTGTTCTGTCACGTAGAGCAGATTTGGTGGAGACACTACTAAATTTAAAGTTGCATATACGTAAATTGAACTTGTCTGTTTTATTAGACAATGTAGCTGTACAAGTCAATGAACATAGAGTAGCTAGTAAGTTTAATCCACCACTCCATCCTATGCTTGTTGAATGAGTGTGTGAAATGGATATTAGGCAGTTGTTTAATAACAAAAGTAATTGGATGATGAGTAGTAACTTTACTAGGACTGAATGGGAAGCTTTGAATTTATTGAGGACCTGTAAAATCAGAGTAATGAAACCCGACAAAGGTGGAGGGTTGGTCTTATGGAGCTATGGGATTACCATAATAAGATGCTTAAATTATTATGATCAGGCAATTATAAGCTTGTATCACTGAACAAAGTTAATGGGGCATACTGAAGATTTAAATCTGTATTAATGATTTATTTATTGATGCCAGTATGGATATTGATTAGTATAATTATTTAATGATGCCCGCACCATTAATTCCTGTCATTTTTGCTATCCCTAAGATCCATAATGACCTATATGACCCCCCCCCTTTTATGCCCCATTGTAGATGGGAGAAATTCCATCACCTATGCCTGTGCAAAGTTGTTGATAACATTTTAAAAAAAGTTTGTGGTGAGTGAACCACAGATATGTAAGGACTCTTGGTCCTTTTTGGAATTTATTAATAACCTAGACTTCCAGGAAGGACATAACTTCTTAACAGTAGATGTCAAGGATCTTTACACTGTTATGCCTCACAGTTTAGGAATTGAATGGGTGTCCGGGTTTTTACTGGAGAAAGGTGCACCCCCCCCTCTGATATCGAGTTGGTCAAAGAATTGCTTGACATTATTCTGAATAATGACTATTTTTTATTTGAAGGTTCTTATTATTTACAGAGGAAGGGAGTGGCTATGGGTTCTCCATGTGTGGCTAGTTTTGCTAACTTAGTAATGGCATTTTGGGAAAATGAATATTTGTTTAAAAATGAGCAAGTCTTGAATAAAATGTTTTATTTTACCCGTTATCCGGATGACATTTTTATTATTTTGAAGGGTGATGAAAACACGGCCTCTGAGTTGGTTCAATATTTTAATAATACTACCAATTTTTTGGAATTTACCTTTACATTTAACATGGAAAAGATTCCATTTTTGGATGTTGAGTTAATTAAAGATAGACTTAATCTGAGATATTTTGCTAGGATTTTTAGGAAGAGCACATATTCAGTAGTTCGTAGTCTATCTCGCTAAGTGCCAGGCATACAAACGTTTTTATGTGGGAAAAACTGAATGCAGGCTTAGAGAGTGTATTTATGAACACATTTACAGCATTAATAGAGGTAAAGTTTTGAATGTCCTAGCAAAACATGTTTCTTTATACCCAGGCCATTCTTTTAAATTTAGGGTTATAGATCAGATTGACTTTGATGTTAGGGGCAGTCCTTTAGTTTTAAAACTTTAAAAGCAGGAACTCTTATGGCCAGTCAGGTTAAATGCATATTATTACCCTGGCATGAATGATTTGTGTTCTATTTTTTTCTTTATTAAAGCTTATAAGATTTCATAGATGATGTGTATTTAGATACTTGTTTTTTTATATATGTGGTATATATGTTTTTATACATGAGGCATATGTTTTAATCTTGGATGAGTATTTGTTTTTGATATATGAGCTTGAATATATAGTAATGTTTTGTTCGTATTTGCTAAAAATAGGGAAGGGAGTTTGTATACAGATTCATTTTGAATGTCATGCGATGATTTTGTTTTTTTTTATTGTCACATGATTAACCTATGGGGTATTTAAATGTTTGAAAATGGATTGTTTTTTGTCTAAAGAAGTTCATGTAATAGCCCTGAACGAAAGTGATAATGTTATTAAATAGATTATTGTCTTTTAGCCAAGTGTCCTTTATTACATTTGTTAGTTGCTGGACTTTTTAGCTAGTTTGTTTTGTTGGTGTCCATATCATGGCAAGCCTTTCTGATTCAGAAACTGCTCCACCACTATGGTTTGCCATTCACAGTGGCCTTCAGGATGAAAGAGGTCTTGTTGGTGAAACTGCATAGCAATATGGTAGTTCAGGGGAGTGAATAAAGCTAATTAGACATGTACTCACTTCCAGAGGTTCCACACTGGTTCCAGATTAAGTAAGCAGAGAGATTCAGGTATCACTTTGCCAAGTTAATTTTTAATCTAGGAGGAAAAAGTGAGCACTGTCTTTTGATGTCATTCAATCACTCACTCCTATGGGAATGCCCACAATACAAGAAAGTACATTAGAGGCATGGGAATGTGTACGTGTGTGTGTGTGTGTGTGTGTGTGTGTGTGTGTGTGTGTGTGTGTGTGTGTGTGTGTGTGTGTGTGTGTGTGTGTGTGTGTGTGTGTGTGTGTGTGTGTGTGTGTGTGTGTGTGTATGTGTATGCAGGTGTGTGGATGTGAGTTACATGTCTGTTGGGGTATGAAAGCAGCTTATTAAGTGTGTGCACGTGTGTATGCATGTCTGTACCTGTGTGTGTCTATGTGTGTGTTTGCATGTGTGCATGTCTGTGTGTGTGTGTGTGTGTGTGTGTGCGTGCATGCGTGTGTGTGTGTGTGTGTGTGTGTGTGTGTGTGTGTGTGTGTGTGTGTGTGTGTGTGTGTGTGTGTGTGTATGTGTACATGTATCAAGTGTCTATGTAGGGAGATGCCTATGGTATTACAATGTGTAGGCTTCTAGGAAGAACATTAGCATGGTCAGGTATAACAGTGCAGTGCTGGATTCTAAGACGTGGCTTTACCATGTGTCTGAATCAGATAGACTAGTTGTTATAGTAACTGACCTATCCTCACTGGCCAATTAGCATGAGTGGAGAGGCTCTTTCTGAATCCCTGCCATTATCTTCAACTTGTTTTTTTTCATGTTTCAAAGTTTTCACTATATTTGGATCTGATGATTTCAACAAACATGTACACACATCTTCAAATGCTGACCAGTACATAAGGTCATATTCAAGGAAGCCCACATCTCCTTCAGACTAAGGTACATACAGTCTTACCAAAGACTATTTTTATACATTATTTAACATACATGAAACATGTTTCTGGTTTTCTGATTTAATGCTTGTGGGGACCACTTATTACACCAAAGCTGTAAGACAGAGCAGGGAGGATAAATTGATTTATAGCTTGAATTTTATTCCTAAATGTGAAAGCAGTTTTCAATATACTAGTTTTAGCCTTCTAAAGCACTTCTTGCTAAGCTTTACTGTCATTTTCTCATGCTGTATTTCTTCTTCTATTCCCAGATACTTGCACACTCCATGTTGTTCCAATTATTTTGCATCACATTCCTCTCACAGCCTATTTTCTTGATTCTTCAGTTTTCCACAATTTTTGAGAGACTATATAATTCTAATATCATCTGAAAAGGTTTTACTCACTTGTAGTTGTACTTTCCATAGTCCATCAGATGAGCTGCACAGTTTTAGATCATTCACACAAGGGAGGTACCATAGCAATTTTAATTTGACAAGTTCGTTTTCTGAAAGTCAGAGTGTACTCATGGCCATGTCTGTTTAGTAAACAGCATAATGGACTGAGGATTTGGAAAAACACTAATGGTTCTAAAGAATGTATATCTGATAATGTCCCTCCTTTGTCTAGCTCAAAAGTCATGCTATGTTGTGACACAGAAGGGTCACTCCATTATGACTTCTTCTTCTTTTTCTTTCGGCTGCTCTCATCAGGGGTCACCACAGCAGATCAACTGTTTCCATGTCTTCCTGTCCTCTGCATCTTGCTCTGTCACACCAACCACCTGCATGTCCTCTCTCACCACATCCATAAACCTTATCTTAGGCCTTCCTCTTTTCCTGTTACCTGGCAGCTTCATCCTTAGCATCTTTTTCTCAATATACTCTGCATCCCTCCTCAGCACATGTCCAAACCAACATAATCTTGCCTCTCTGGCTTTGTCTCCAAACCTTCCAACCTGGGCTGACCTTCTAATATACTTATTCCTAATCCACCCAGTGCAAATCTTAACATCTTCAACTTTGCCACGTCAAACTCTGACTCCTGCCTTTTTGTCAGTGCCACTGTCTCCAACCCATATAACATAGCTGGTCTCACTACCCTCTTGTAGACCTTTCCTTTCACTCTTACTGGTACTCGTCTGTCACAAATCACTCCTGACACTCTTCTCCACCCACTCTATCCTGCCTGTACTCTCTTCTTTACCTCTCTTCCACACTCACCATTACTCTGAACTGTTGATCCCAAGTATTTAAACTCATCCACCTTTGCCACCTCTATTCCCTGCATCCTCACCATTCCTCTATCCTCCCTCTCATTCACACACATATATTTTGTCTTATTCCTGCTGACCTTCATTCCCCTTCTCTCTAGAGCATATCTCCACCTCTCCAGGGTCTCCTGTACTTGTTCCCTGCTCTCACTACAGATCACAATGTCATCTGCAAACATCATAGTCCACGAGGACTCCTGTCTGATCTCGTCTGTCAACCTGTCCATCACCATTACAAATAAGAAAGGGCTCAGAGCTGAACCTTGATGTAATCCCACCTCCACCTTAAACGTATCCGTCACTCCCACCACAGACATCACTGCTGTCACACTACCCTCATACATATCCTGTACCACTCTTACATACTTCTCTGACACTCCCGACTTCCTCATAAAATACCACAACTCCTCTCTAGGCACCCTGTCATATGCTTTCTCTAAATCTACAAAGACACAATGCAACTCCTTCTGACATTCTCTGTACTTCTCCATCAACACTCTCAAAGCAAACATCGCATCTGTAGTGCTCTTTCCTGGTATGAAACCATACTGCTGATCACTAATCATCACCTCCCTTCTTAACCTAGCTTCCACTACTCTTTCCCATAACTTCATGCTGTGACTGATTAATTTAATCCCTCTGTAGTTACTACAGCTCTGCATATCACCCTTATTCTTAAAAAAGGGTACCAAAACACTTTTCTCCATTTCTCAGGCATCCCCTCACTTTCCAAGATTTCATTAAACAATCTAGTTAAAAACTCCACTGCCATTTCACCTAAACACCTCCATGCTTCCACAGGTATGTCATCTGGACCAACAGCCTTTCCGTTCATCTGGACCAACAGCCTTTCCGTTCTTCATCCTCTTCATAGCTATCCTTACTTCCTCCTTGCTAATCCACTGCACTTCATGATTCACTATCCTCACATCATCCAACCTTCTCTCCCTCTCATTCTCTTCATTCATCAGCCCCTCAAAGTACTCTTTCCATCTGCTCAACACACTCTCTTCGCTTGTGAGTATGTTTCCCTCATTATCCTTTATCACCCTTACCTGCTGCACATCTTTACTAGCTCGGTCCCTCAGTCTAGCCAATTGGTACAGGTCCTTTTTTCCCTCCTTAGTGTCCAACCTTTTATACAACTTGTCATATGCCTTAGCCTTCGCCACCTCTTTCTTTGCCATGCACCTCATCTCCTTATACTCTTGTCTACTTTCTTCAGCTCTCTGACAATCCCACTTCTTCTTCGCTAACCTCTTTCTCTGTATACTCTCCTGTACTTCTTCATTCCACCACCAGGTCTCCTTGTCCTCCTTCCTCTTTCCAGATGTCACACTAAGCACCCTTCTAGCTATCTCTCTTACTAGCTCTGCTGTAGTTACCCAGCTATTCAGTAACTCTTCACTGCCACCCAGTGCCTGTCTTAACTCTTCCCTGAATATCACCTCACAATTACCATTTTTCAATTTCCACCATTTGATCCTTGGTGCTGCACTCACACTCATCTTCCTATTCTTGATCACCAATGTCATTCTACAAACCACCATCCTATGCTGCCTAACTACACTTTCCCCTGCCACCACTTTACAGTCTCAAATCTCCTTCAGACTGGCCCTTCTGCATAATATATAATCCACCTATGTGCATCTTCCTCCACCATTGTATGTCACCCTATGCTCCTCCCTCTTGTTAAAATATGTATTCAACACAGCCATGTCCATCCTTTTCGCAAAAATCCACTACCATCTTACCTTCTGCATTCCTTTGCTTAACACCATACCTACCCATCACTTCCTCATCCCCTCTGTTCCCTTCACCAACATGCCCATTGAAATCTGCTCCAATCACCAGTCTCTCACCCTTGAGTACAGTCATCACCACTTCATCCAACTCACTCCAAAATTTTTCTTTCTCATCCATCGTACACCCAACTTGTGGAGCATAAGCACTAACAACTCCATTATGACTATAAGTTAATAATATGGGAGAGAGGTTTGAGGCCAGCATAAGGAAAGCCATAAGAATTATGATGTCAAAAATATGCCATGGAGCCAGCAGGCACGTTGCATGCTGACAGATTAGAGATTTTCATGTATCCAATAATGTGGTTGACACCAACTAGCTACCAGTCTGAAGTTCAAAAATGAATTTTGAAGTAAAATCCAATTTATGAGTGAATCTGTCAATCTGCCTAATAAAATTATGAAGAAAATAGCATTTGAAAAGAAAGTCACAATGAAGAGCTACATTGAATTAAAGGGATAAGTCAGGGAATACACCTTCCTGAAGGGACAGTCTGCTATAGGAAGTGGTGGAAAGGAAAATGAGTTTTGCCTACGCCATGTTTTAAACAGAACATCACTTTTTAATGGTAGTCATGAGTAGTGGCAGACATTGGGTCTACTTCATATGGTCGACAGTTCATATGGACGAAACTCATTCTTAAGTAATGTCTGGGGTCTACTTCATATGGTCAACAGTTCATATGGTCGACATGCATATGGTTGACAGTTCATATGGTCGAAACTCATTTGGTTGACGGTTCATTTGGTCGACAATCAGTATTCAAGGCACTTAAGGATTTTCCCCCTCCCCAAAGTTATTCAACCCTGGGGGTTGATATATATAGTTGGGGACAGCCCCCACAATGTCGACCATATGAACTGTCGATCATATGAAGTAGACCCCAGACATTACTTAAGAATGCTCTGTTGATTTTAAAATCTCTTTCTGATGTTTCTGTTGCCAGACTACTGTCCCAGCAAAATAAGCAATACCCCATTCTGTACTGATTATCCACCCAGGAACCATTTTGCCCATGACAGAGCACTCTATAGAAAATTGTGGAGGATTATAAGAAACTGTTTACTAAAACGTTGTGTGTACAGAGAAATAACCTAATGCCTTTATTTTGCTGGTTAGCCACAAACTCTGGCAATCATAAATCTGCAAATACAATACTATAAATCACTGAATATAAATATTGGTATAAATGTGAAATGAACTCTTCATCTCAAACATGTTTTACTGCTTAGAAAATGAAAAAATAAAATACAGTATTGCTTGTAATATTTTACATTAGATATCACATGACACGGGTTAATTTAGAGACTTTGAAAAAGGTTTAATTTTTTTGTGAAGTTATATCTGTAAATGTTATTTTGCTATGTTTTATACCAAATGTCTCTCTACAGCAAGGAGGAATGTCCAAGAAACAGAATTATTCCCTTTATCAACTTTCTGTGTGCTATATGCAGCCCCTTACTAATAAGTTCATTGGTAAATATTAGGTCATCGGTCTGCAGACTATTACAAGTCTAGCCAATAACCACATGTCAGAATAAAACTCTGTACCTTGTATCTGTGAGGTAAAGACAGTAACCATTATATCAACCCCTGATGGGACTTAAACTGATGGGAGAATCCCCTCTCGGTGTAAATTTACACATCAGATCTGTGGGCAAGGCCATTCCTAGCTACTTCTAGAGTCACTCACACATTCACTGTCACAAACAAGTCATTGCTAACACTTTATTCAGTACTGATCATTTAATTTGTCTAAATACACAACCAAGAGTACATTGTATCAAATGCCTGCGCCACAGGAGAAGTCTTAGTGACTGGGATCACAAAATGGAACATGTTGATGTCTAATGACATCACAGTCACAAACATTCCGTGGGAATGCAGGAGTAATAAATGCATCACATGTGTATGGATCTCAGAGACAAGATGCTGCATACTCACGCAAGACCAATGCCCACAAGATGTGACATGTACAATATGAAGACATGCTGTGCAGGCCCTAGGACACACATCACAAAAGTTCAAGGCTTCTCTAGCAAAATCCTGGATGGAATCAGGGATCTTTAGATCTTCAGTCTAATGCATTCCCAAATTAGCTATTTTGGTTCACTCTGGAATCAGTCTGCAATCCTCCCATCTCTCATTATTAGCTCACTGCTATAACAAAGTAGACAAATTTGTAACTAATTAGCACTACAGATCTCCCCATTGACATGCCCTTAAACAACTTCAGTTGCTGGAAGTAAGACAGTACCTACCTCATTCACAGCTAGTCACTACCCACAAACTCATATATGAGCCAGACAAATGCTGAAGACTTAATAACATTTTCTAACTCTGTGCATTAACAGATCACTTTATTCTGCAGGCAAAATATTACAGTCCATTACCAAATCAAACAGCACCTCAGGTGGCTTCCTGTACTCCTCATGTCTATAAAATCTGCAATTGCATTAATATCTCTCTTAGAGTACTACAAAACACATGTTTTAAAATACAGCAGTACCTAATGGACAAAGCATGTCCAACAGCTCTGGGTTTGACATAGCTTTATATGTTAGGCAGAGATCACCTTGGAGTAGGCGATATGCTATGGAGTAAAGCTGGAGTTTTTTTGAGATGGTCAGTATAGGGTGTCTGTTTGAGGCCAGTAATCCTCTTTGTGAGGTACTTCTGTGGCCTTTCCAGCTGCTGCAGATGTCTTGTGAGGTACATTCCAAAAGGGCCGTTGTACTCTATAATGGGTCTAATGAGTGTCGAGTAGAGTGGAACAATGACCTCTTTTTTCCTGGAGCAGAACCCTTTTGTGATGAGGTGTGCCACATAGGAGGATTTCCTGACTATTGTGGTGATGTGATTATCAAAGGAGAGATTACTGTCCACCTGGGTCCCAAGGTCTGTTATTACACATTTGGCATTAAGTAGACTGCCACCTATGTGATAGGCCATGGGTACAGACGTTTTACCAAAGGGGATGACAATGCACTTTTTGGTATTGAGCTTAAGGCCATGGCTCTAACACCAGGCATCTGTCTCAGTGAGGCTCTTCTGTAGGATGTCCACATCATTTGGGTATTTGACTATGGCTCCTAGTTTTCAGTCATCTGTGACCTTCATTAGCCAGAGGCCTTCTGTGTTAGCCTGTACTTCAGAGAAGTAGATACCAAACAGGAGAGGTCCTAGGACTGAACCCTGTGATACTCCACTTGTCACTGGTTTGAAGTCATATCTGGGGTCTGCAACGTTTATAGTGTGGATTCTGTCAGTGAGCCAGTTGGCAACCCATATTGCGACATAGGGATTTATACCTAGTTTAGTGAGTTTAGCTATAATTCCAGAATGGGGGATGGTGTCAAAAGCCTTGGTGAGGTCAAGATAGGCTGTGTGAACCACCTTACCCTCGTCTGTGGCTTTGTTGACTGCCTCAAAGAAGTCGATCAGGTTCAGGAGGCATGATCTGCCTTTCACAAACCCGAACAGGGTGGGGTCCAAAGTTTGGAGGTTACCAGTGTCTTTGTTTATGAGTTCAATGATGATACGTTCCATGACCTTACAGACCAGGCTTGTCAGGCTAATAGGCGATAGTTCCCAGGATCAGTGGTGGCTCCCTCTTTGTGGAGTGGGATAACTGTTGCTGTGCGCCATTCAGTGGGCATAAAGCCTCATGTGAGGCTATGATTGAACATGGTGCTTAGGTGGGGAGCCAGTTTTTTCTGAAGTTCATGTAAAACGCAGCCTGGATGCTATTTTTTTGGCTTTAGAGGCTTCTTGATTAGTAAAGCAGTATCAAAATATATTGAATAAGACAAATTTCTAATTTCCAAAATCATATCTCACAACCAGAGAAGGATCTCCAATAGAACTTTCCCTTAAATAAAGTCAAAGCATTAACTTCCACCTAGCGTGGATTTTTATGTTAAGTTCACTGCTTTGCCTGCAAAATATTAAATTTGACTTGGTTGGTTGGTTGGTTCAGTCTTTAATTAAACAAAATATATTCTTGACAGATTTATATATTTATCTTTAATCCTGTTTTTGATATAAAATTGTATAATTTGATCAGGATTGGAGACACATTTTTTTTACTTTTTGAAGGCAAATGCATCAGAACCATCCAGTTCAGGAGCTTTACTTACCTTATGTTATGATATAGCCTCTACTAATTCCTCAGGTGCTCTAAGTCTAATTTTGAACTAACAAAGTGTGGTGAAGAACGCCAATGCCACGGTGTCTTGAGACACCAATAAATCCTTTGTAAAGCCGTAATTCACTGTAGTAATGACTACAAGAATCTCCACTGACAAAAACCACAGTTGACCATTCTAAAATAAAAGCCAATGATTTAATGTAATATAAAATCCTTCAAGTTAAGCGCTTTCACCCGCTACATTACGGGCTTCATCAGAACAATACTACAAAAACTGTTGCCATTTAAACAGATGTTTTGGTGCCAGTAATGTTACAATTTAAAGTAACACATACCCTTTTTTTAAAAAACCTAAAACCATCCTATTAAGTCTATGCAGTACATATCTTACACTATCTGTAATCAAAATAAACATCACTGATTTATGCAAATCTGTTTCATAAAAAATAATACAATAGTGCTAAATTAAAATATTAAAAAGTCACCCTAATACAATGCATTCTAATTAGTGGCCAATTACTTGTGTGTAACTTAATATAAATCCTAAATGTAAGCTAACAGGCAATATTCAAAAAAGGCTTGATAGTGATGTAATCGTTAAGCCCTGGCAATGTGGAAGCATCAGTGTATAATTGACACCAAATTTCTTTGTAAGATAACATACCTTTGTAATCTCCCCCTCTAGGATCTATTTGAATGGTGTCCAGTATAGCAAATTTAAAATAATGCCTTATATAGGCATGTGAAGAAGTGTGAAGATAGGCACAATTTTAAATTTGCTATACTGGACCATACTGTCCAGCAGAGCCACTGAAGTGATCCCTGGGGTAAACTTTCTGTTTCCCAGCCACCCGTCATGGTTTCTCTTGAAAAGGGTTAGTGAGGAGCTCTGCCTAATGTAGATTGGAATCCTGTTCCAGAGCATGGGGCTCTCTGGGGCAGGAATCTATCCCTCCAGCATGTCCTATTTATTGTTGTGGTGAGGTTTAGATCCCTGGAGCGTGTGGCTTCAAAGTTGAGAGATTTGAGTTTTGAGTAAATTTTACAAGGAGCTGAGAGCTTGAAGAGAAGTTTAATGCTGCTTATCCTGAGTCTGCTTGTATTGTTGATAGCACAACAGGTAGTGTACTTGTTTTTGATGCAGAAGGCTGTGGGTTCTACTCCCACAGTATATAGATGCATTGCTGATACTGTGCTGTATTGTACTTTTAAAGGGGGTGGATGCTGCAGTCCTGAGAATGTCCTCTTTGGTGGAGATACCTAGTAATGATGAACCTGTTATCAGTTTGCCATCCATTCCCTATTGCAATATTGCTAGCATAACATTTTTTATTGTAACATAAGCAATTTACTCCTCAATGGCAACAGACACTTTATTTGTAGATGAAACAATAAAATATAAAGTTTTTTTGCTAGCAGCAACCTCTTCATTAGATACAGATATCTTTAATGTGTAATTATTTAGATGACTTTTACTTCTGCAGAGATTGTGCATATTTACTGATATTGGTGTATTGTAGAAGTTTGAGTAGACTTTTATGATGGAAATGTTCTGAACTGGGCAGTTTTGTCATTATTAGTGCATGCATTTTGTTTCATTGTTTACTGGAAAAATGTTCAAAACAATAAATTTAAAAATGCTGTCTAACAGTGGTACTGTATTATAAGAGGAATATAATTTAATACAATCAGGAAGGTGTATCAAAGAACACATGTATGTTTCCTGCCCAAGGGGCTTATGATTTAAAAACAGCCCAAAGTTAATCTTTATCTGCCACTGGCCAGATGTATTTCTTTGAATGTGGGTTTCAATGCTGTTTCAATGAATGTGAGTTTCAAGGGCAGAGAAGTTTTAATGCTTAGTCTATTTTCATTGTGAGACGGCATTGCTTTGTTTAGCAGATGTCTATTAGTGTTTCTGCTGTAAAATGTAAAATAAAACTTTTAACTGAAATCCAAATCATCATAGACGTAAAGCAGTATGCACATTACAGTGTTTATGGTAAATGGGGTGAAATAGCCAAGTAATGGGACATTGGAAAAGCTGCAGGGGGAGACCCCATTCAACCATGATTTTGTGAGGGGGGGGAAGGGCGGCAATCTCATACAGCCCCGGCTGAACTATACCTCTTATCTGTTCAGATTTTTGCAGAATAAATAGATTTTTGCTTCTTAAATTTGGTTTGTTCCTCATAAAAGTTGTGGTTTTCTGGCAAATTATTTAGGAATGAAGTCACTAAATAATGACAGACATTGAGTTTCAGACTTCATACTCTTCAGAAAAATGCATGCTAAAGCAAGATCTGTTGTTCTGTCTACTGAATAAATTTATACAAGAATAATTTTTAGTACTGTTTGCATGTTCCCCCAATATATTTGGCTTTGTCCAGATTTTCTGCATTAAGAGGATGAGAGGTACATGCAAATAAATCACTTTATAGAATTAGGTATATCCAAACCTCTCAACTGTCCCTGATTTTCACTCAAAATGTTGCTCTCCCCTAATAATCCCTCCACAAATGGCAAATTTGGAAGAAAATGTGGAGGGTTTACAATTAATAAATAATTGCAATGATCAGAGTTATAGATTATTTTTAATTTTGGAAATGCATGTAGATACTCTTATTTTGTCAGCTGCTCAAATTAACAGTACTAATATTTAAAAAAGTGTCCCTTCTTTGACTGGTTACCAGCTTTACTGCGTGGCTATTTTATATTTTTACATCACATTTTTGGTCCGTTTTTCATAAAATTGTGGTTTTCTGACAACTTAGTGACAAATCATTAAAGATTGAAGTTAGAAAATAATGACAGACATTTGAGTTTCAGATTTCATAGCCTTCAGAAAATTCATACTGATGCAAGACATACTATTCTATTATCTTTCTAAGTTTATAAGAGCAATATTTAAAATTGTCCTTATTTTTGGGACTTTGTCCCACTTCTGTTTATGGTTTGTCCAGATTTCTTGCTCTGAGGCTGAGAGATATGACAAATGTGCCAGGGCCAACACTATCAGCCAGAGACATTTCCAATTGTGACATACTTGTTGCATCCCACTCCCCCACGTAGTGACTCTGGATGTGCCCAAGCAAGGCAAGGAACAGTTATGCAGTGTAAGTTGCAAGGTATTCCCCCCATCCAAGGTAGATACAAGTACTACAGTGGCTTTTCATCTGTCCTTGATTTTGCAGAATGTTCTGGTTTTCTGTCATATTTTTATACTGTTGATTTATGCTTCTTATTCAGAAAATGCATGTCATTGCAGTGCCTGTTGCTCTGTGTTTAAGTAGCAATGCTTTAATGACCAGCAGGTAAGCTTGTCTGAGACTGTAAGATGCAAGTAAGCTTTAATAAGCATACTATTAAAGAATTACCAACATTGAAAGCCTTTTTGTTGTTGCAACGCAAAGAATATTTACATAACTAGATAGCGTATAAGCCTTAGGTATTGAAATGCATATGACAGTATTTGTAATAAATGACAGGATTACAGTATTTTCAGAAGCTCGTTATATTTGTTGGAGACTTGCAGTCATCTTTGCAGGCTTTACCCACAAACTAAACAAAATACAAATCTATTATGTGTGGTCTATAACATGTGCAGTAATCCTTTAAGCAATTTATTTTGAGCTTGTTTCTTGTTTGCTGTTCATTTTTTACTTTGATCATGTTTTTCCCATGAAACAAGTAGATAGTTGTTGTCAGGCAGCAGTTCTTTTTTAGATAAGAAACATTTTTACAAGTTTGGGTATCACAGAGATTACTACTTTCAGCATGTTACTTGGTACTTTTATAAAGCTGAATATAAACTGTAATTAGAACTGCAGTGCAAGGAGAAGTGGTTTGAGTTGAGTGCTGCTTTTTTTATACTTGATTTTGAGTGGCATTCCAGTAATGTATTTAAAAAGTAATTTATTTTTTCATGCCTAGCAACCTTTTTATTTCCATTTAGATATTAAGTAAGCTGTCATGTAGACAATGCATTGAAATATTTTTTTCCTCTACAATTTATTTTGTCTTGATTGGACTCTCATAATGACGGTTTGGCAGTGGCACCCGGGGCAACATATTTAATTAAAGTTCCAGTTTTTGCAGTTTTTAGCATACCTCCACCCCTTTCTAGTTTGCCACACCCCTTCCCATTGGCCGCACCCATTCAACTGTCTCCTGCAACCCCCCCCCTTGATTTGAAGATACCAGCTGCCACTGCTGCTTTATCCTAGAGACAAAAATCAGTTGTGTAGACAAAATGGATGGATTAGAATCATGAACTAAGGCTGCCTGGATCAACATGGAGTTATAGCAATTAACTCTACTGTTTTGGTTGCTCCAGTCTTTACTCAGAGGAATTGGTGCTAGACTCTGATTTGAGAGGTTGATGCCAATACTTTTGTTTGAGGAATACTGGATCAGTGCAGTGGAAATGAATGATTCTAATGACAGAAAAAAAGGTCCAATTTGGGCTGTTGCCAATAGCTTTTTGTTCAGCAGCTAGGCATGAGATTCAACCTGCCTACTCAAATAATCTGCCAAGTAGGTCTCTTTACTTGGAATTTAAATTAATTATAGGATAAGCTTCATCTGAATAACTTCTTCTTAATATCATGGCAAGTGTTCCAAGAGGGTAAAGTTAACAGGAAAGGAAAACACTGAGACTGGTCTCTGGTTTCCTCCAAGAGCTGCTATTTCTGCTTTGGACAAGGAAACCACAATGATGGTGATTTTTTAACACACAAGCATCCAATGCAGTCCAAACCAATAACCTAGTCTTGTATTAACTACTGAGGGTAAATATGCATTCATTTCCATTTATTGATGGATTATTTTTTGTTTGCATTGTCTGTTACAATCTGCAGATACACTGGTAAAAACCTATTATACCTAAGTGGTAAAAATCATCTTTTCCTACTTGATATGATGTTTCTTCTGAGATGGGGACCACTGATCCTGAATTTGTAGGAATACTACATGAGCTCCCAAAGTTTATCTCAAAGCTTGAGTCCTCAATACTTAATTTGGAATTGGAGGTAAAAAGGTAACCCTGTGCTAATAAGAGTTTGATTAGACTGATAACAGCTCAGCTGTGCTGTTGCCTGATGGCAGCTAGGTTTTGCCACTAGGGGATGGCAGTTTGGCTGTGTGACTGGATGACATTTAGTTTGGTTGTGCCCACACTTCAACACTTTCAGCAGAGCTGGAATCAGTGGAAAAATAGACTTAAAGTGTTGTGCTCTCTAAGTCCAAATATTGTGCAGATAGCATTACATGTTTTTCTTGTGTGGAGTCTTCTGTGTCAACAATGGTTGAGAACATATACCCTAGAGCTTTTAGGATGCTCATTTTGTGAGGTGGTGTTGTTGAGAATTACAAGAAAAAATGGCATCATTGCATTATGTCCAAAGAAGGAGAATAATGCAAGCTTCTGTGTTAAGAATGCTTCCCAGAAATACCTTTTTCAGAGAAGAAAATACGTTTGATTTCGGACAATTCAACAGAAAATTTAAGCTATGCAAACACTACAGAGATTTATTTATGGATGAATGTAATTGTTTGGGCTTGTAACAGGCAGTCTTCTTTACTTGGGAAACTATGTACTGCCCAAAGCCTTAGGTGTGAAAACACTGATGATAGGCATTCGGTAAGTACAATGAATGGCAGGACAATGACCTGGGGATAGAAATTCTTTCCTCAGAATCTCAGCAATTGTTAGGTGACTTTACAGCTAGGAGCAGTATAATGGCTTATTGGTTAGCATGTGCTCTATCTGTTTGTCTGTCTTCATACTTTTCCTGGGTTTTTCATTTTCCCTTCTCCTTGCAGAATATGCTGAATGGCTGAATACTCTAAATGATCCATACATGTGTTTCACATGCCCTTGACTTAGCAGCTTAGATCATAGGAAAATTTCCTTATCCAGTTAATAAGCATATACAGTTAAAATTAATTATGGTGATAGGTATCTTTCATATGCAAGATTGCATACAAAGCATTCTGCATAAATAGAGGCAGAAGAAAGTGAAACTGTTCTAACGTCTTGAACTTTTTTGGTCTTAGAAAGCTGTTCAGGTTCATCAAAAATTATTTAAACTTCCAGTGTTCATCTTTCTCTTAAGAAGAGCACTGAATAACCTCCCCAACAACTTCATAATGAAGGCACAGAATGAATAGTGTAAGACAGTAGCAGTTGGTGAATGAGTAGAAAAACTGCCTGAATCTAACCTATTGGGGTGTCTAGCATTGGTCCTGGAACTGAGGAAACTACCTTGCTTACCCATTTCTTTGTAGTATTAAGATTCCAGTTATTTATAATCTCAGATTACTTTCTCCTATGACTTGAGGATCCAGGGTAGGAATCAACCCCCCTCTCGCACATTTTTTTAATATAGCTGAGGCTGTGCTGTTGTGCCACAATGTTCTTACAATAGAATGGTTAAAACTTGAAAAAAAATCCTGTGTATTTAAGGACTTGGGAAAATATATCTGTTTTATATTTTCCACAGGTTTGTTATTTTCCTCCAATCATTTTAACAATTTTTCAAACTGAGAGCCAGTCAAATCTTAGAAACTAAGCTCTAACATTTTCCAGGAGAAAAAGTCATATACTTATTAACATGCATTCCTACTTTATGTGCAGTCTGAGAACATTTTCATATTTTTCCCTTTATGGTAGGCATTTTGAATACCTTGTTTGACACACCCCATTTGCCTAATACTATCATCATGTATAGATCTGATAGTTAAATATCCCTGATGGCTAAAGCAGTAGATGCATTCATTGTCCTTTCCAGACTTACCAAGGATTGGTTTTATTTGTTGTTAGTTACTGCAATTAGACTGGCTCCATTCTGGGATGTCTTACAAATGGTTTCGTGTGTAACAGTATGGTCAGTGAACACATTTTATTCAAAGATGCACTTTAGTATTGAACCTGAAAACATCTATCATGTTTCTTTGAGGCAGATAGCTGATGAAAAGAATAAAATAAAAACAAGAAATTGTCATAAAATGAATGAATAATAGAGAGAACTTTTAATGTTTTTTGTTCAGCTTATCATATCTAATCATGAATGGAGGAAAAGGGTCTAATTGATCATTTTAGAATGCTCTTTCATTAAGTTTATACAAATCAGCAAAAGAAACATCTCACATTGGAACGTTTCATTCACAAAATCTGCATGAAGGCCAATAGAGATCTAATCTCATCAGAGTAAGATGAGGTCTCTTTATCTTCATCTTCATTCAAGATAACAGAGGAAGAGGAAGACAAGTGTCTTTTCTCTTCTTTTTCTTTATAATGCTAAATCTGGAAAATTTGAATAATGAAGAGCCAGGGAAACTTGAGGCAACACCTTAAAACATTTCCTACGCAGATGTATGACATACAAGCATATCTATTGACTGAGGTCTGACTCCCAGATGTCCAAGCATTGGATATGAGGGGACTGGATATCTATTCTTCCTGAGAAGTGGGTGCTTGTCCTATTCACCATCCAATGTTCAATGGTCGTCACTGTGAAAGTAGGAAATTCAGTAGAAGGAGAGGCCAAAAGTCAAAATGCCTCCTGAGACTTACTTGGAGGAAGAGAAGGGGTTTGTTTCAGTCCAGCCACTGGATGAATCACTCTCTGCTGTGGGCTGTCCTGCTCTGACATCCCCTGCAGTGCTGAGATAAACTTCTCAAAAGCAGCACAATGTACTGCACAACTCATGGGCATAGCTTAGCTGAAGTATAATTTTTGAGCCAAGAGCATCTATAATTTACACAAATCCTGCTCCCATATTGGCAGCAGCTGAAAAGCTGAATTATTCTCCAACTTCCCCAACAATGAGGTTATCAAATGCCCAAATAGCCAGCACACCATCATTCAAAGATGCATTCTGAACCTTCATTGCCCTCCAGTTCATGTAACTATTAAATATATTCCTCTCTGAGAATGAAAGACAGAGAATCAAGCAAATTTTACCCTGCTTATTTTTTGGTATCAAGCCCAAAGGGGATATCCTATACACATTTAATGGAGGTGTTCATAATGGCCCCATAATCCTTCCTGCCTAAACCTCCTTTATCCCCAAAACCTGTACTATATCCTCCTGATCTTTCACAGATTGCAGGTTATAAGATGTCTTAACTTATCCCTCTACCTCAAATCAAATAAAAAAATTCCCATCCAAACTCACTATCAATTCCCTTGCTATGGACTTTTCTGGATAATGTGCAAGTCGGGAGTGTGTTGGATGATCTTTTGGCTCCTTCACAAAAGGCCAAAGCTCTTCTAGGTGTTTGAAAATTCCCACATCTTTTCATAGGTGAGACAGATGACTCCCCCCTTTGTCACTTCTGTATAGAGATGAGATCAGGAGTTACTTGCCCACCCTCCTTGCGCAAGCATTACTCTGCACTATGCACACCTCTGTAGAATGAGCAGGTATGCACAAATATGCACACCAGCCAAACAGCTCTCCCTACATTAAACACCCAACACACCTTCAAGCTCTCCTCAGCGCCTTCTAGCACTAAATTTGGTACTAAATCTGACTTGTGTTTGTATGTCTAATTTCCCACCGCAAAGACTTATCAACAGATTTTGGCTTTCTAAATCACTGATCATACCAAAGTCAAACACTACTATCAACATCTCTGTGCTTCCCTGATTGTAAAATAATTCACTATCAACAGAATAATTTTTCTAGCTCCTTTTCTGCAATCACCACCATAAACTCTACAGAGCCAAAAAGCCAGTTGTCCTGTACCTGTATACTGGCCTTGAACCTTGCTGGATGTCTCTGTTCTATTGAGGATAATATTGCAGTCAAGTCTCATGAAACCAGAAATCCCACTTCCATTATCCTCTGTCTCTGCCTTGTATGTACCATATGAAACAAATTCATGTACACTCCCTACCAAATCTTCTTCTTCACTAATATACGGATGTGAGGCATAACAAACATGCCTTGTTACTTGTCACCCAAGCCAGCTCTGGCTGAGGACCCTGAGTGGCTTAACTATGTATTTGTCATCCAGCTGACTGCCAGCTTGACCCACTGGGAAATGTAAAAGCTCATCCTGCCTGAGAGCAACTGCTGCTTCCCCAAGATTAGCCCACTTGCTGCACACCTGCATGCTCTATCTCATCTACTTCCTTCCGCATTGCATTGTCCTTTCTTAACAGTTCCTGTAACCTAAGCCTTCCTTCAACATCTAAATCCTGAGGCAATTACTTCAAGTTTTTATCAATAATCTTATTACTGCCCTCTATTCCCCTTCCCCCAGTATCAACATCGGGTCCATTATGTCCAGTGGGTTGAAGCATTACCAACTCTCCAGTAATGCCATTTATTTTCTTCTATCCTCTTCTCTTTCTTGACTACTTTTCCCAGGATGCTTCTTTTACTGGGGTACTGACTGACGTCTTCCGTCACTTACAAACCTTAGCCTGGCTGTCCTGCACTCCACCGTTAACTTTGTGAAGTACTTGACAGCTGCTGTAAGAATGCATCTACTTGTGACTGAATATCATTTTGCCTCCCCAATTCAGCAGTATCCCCCATGCTATGAAAGAAAACACAACATTAATAACAACAAAAAACATCTTCACCTCTCCCAATAGCTTCACCCTAGGCTAAACCTCACGAGCTTCACAATCCAGATATATGTCCTCTCCTCTGACTCTCTAGAGTTTATATATGCAGTCTAATATATAGTGTATAATATATACATATATATATATATATATATATATATATATATATATATATATATGTGTATACACACACACACACACACACAATAAATATATGCTCATATATGTGTAGACATGTAAATATACATACATGAGCTAGCATCCCTGTAAAACTAAATCTCTCCTCCAAATAAATCATCTCACAAATACAAAACCTGTTGTTCTACCAACTTCCCAAGTTTACAAAGGGCCAAGTTATAATTGTTCTTGATTCTGTGCTCTGATTCCCCAATTCTTTTTGGCTACATCCAGATTGCCTGAACTAAGGTGCAAATCCTAGCTGCAAATGCTTACCTTCATTCAGAGTAACAATACAATACAGTACAATACAATGCCCATTCACAGCTTCTTGAATACTAAATAATGGTGCCATAACTTTTAAAACATTTTATTTTTTCCATGATAATGGAGCTCTTTTCTTCTTTATACATTTGTCTATCTCTCTCTGTCTGTCTATCCATCTAAATCTGTTTCTATGTAGTCTATTCTACCTAAACGCTTCCCTCCAATGTATCAAAATTCAGGAATAGTCAAATGAATACTATAGACAGTTTTAATTCTTATCAGTATGTAATAAAATTCTCATGCAGTGACACCTGTCATATAATTTGAATCTATAACCAGTTTATACTTAGGTTCATAGGTTTATAGGTTGGTACTAGGCTATCGGCCCTAGGGCCTATACAAGCCTAGCCATAATAATTCCCTGGCTATTACTTCCCAGAGTATTTACTTCCCTGGACCCCTGTCTAGCAGGGCGACTGACGTGATCCCCGGGGTGAATTTCCTATCTCCCATCCAATCATCAATGTTCCTTTTTAAGAGGGCCAAAGAGGTGCTCTGCTTGACATGTATGGGCAGTCTATTTCAGAGTCTGGGAAGTCTCTGGGTCAGGAACCTATCCCTCCAGCATGTTTTGTTCATTGTGATGACAAGGTTTAGATCCCTGGAGTGTGTGTGTCTCTGAGGGATTGGGATTTCTTTAAGTGTAGCATGTCCAACATCTCTGGGTTTTACATGGCCTTGTATGTTAAGCAGAGATTGCCTCTGAGTAGACGATATGTGACAGAGTATAGGTGGAGTTTTTTTAGATGGTCAGCATAGGGCATCTGCTTTAGGTCTGTGATTCTTTTAGTGATGTATTTCTGTAGCCTTTCCAGTTGTTGCAGATGTCTTGAGAGGTACATACCAAACTGGGTGTTGTATTCTATAATGGGTCTAATGAGGGATGAGTACAGTGAGACAATGACCTCCTTTTTTCTGGATGAAAAGCCCTTAGTGATGAGGTGTGCCACATAGAAAAATTTCCTGACTGTTGTGGTAATGTGGTTATCGAAGGTGAGACCATTGTCCACCTGTGTCCCTAAATCTCTTATCACAATTTCAGTGTTTAGTGTACTGCCACCTATATGGTAATTCATGGGTACATGTTTTTTTCCCAAAGGGAATAACTATACATTTATTGGCATTGAGCTTGAGCCCTTGGCTCTGGCACCAAGCATCTGTTTCTGTAAGGCCCTTTTGTAGAATATCCACATCATTTGGGGATTCAATAATGGCTCCCAGTTTGCAGACATCTATGAACTCTGTTACCCAGAGTCCCTTAGTGTTGGTCTGTACTTCAGAGAAGTAGATGCCAAACAAGAGTGGTCTCAGGACTGAACCCTGAGGTACTCCACTTGTCACTTGTCTGGAGCTGGATTTGTAGTCAGCTACTTTTACAGTGTGGGTTCTGTCAGTAAGCCAGTTGGCAACCCATCAAGTGAAATAGGGATTAATGCCCAGCTTAGTAGGTTTATCTATGATTCCAGAGTGGGGGATGGTGTTGAAGGCCTTGGCGAGGTCAAGATAGGCTGTGTGGACCACCTTACCCTTGTCCACAGCTCTGGAGACTGATTCAAAGAAGTCAATCAGGTTCAGGAGACAAGATCAGCCCTTCATGAACCCAAACTGCATGGGGTCCAGTGTTTGAAGGTTGCCAATGTCTTTGTTTATAAGTTCCATAATAATACGTTCCATGCCTTCGCAGATCAGGCTCGTCAGACTGATGGGGTGGTAGTTCCTGGGATCCAAGGTGGATCCCCCCGTGTGGAGTGGGATAACTGTAGCTGTGTGCCACCCAGTGGGCACGAAGCTTGAGGTGAGGCTATGATTAAACATGACACTTAGGTGAGGTGCCAGTTCATTTTGTAGTTCATGTAATACACAGCACGGGATGTCGTCTGGTCCCATGGATTCTGTATTCTTAGCTTTGGAGAGTGCGTTTTTTACCTGTGTGGCCATTATTACCAGAACTTGGCAATCTTTCGGTATTGAGATGGGCCATTTAGGGGGTGAGAGGGTGGTGAAGTTGGCACTGAATCGTTCTGCCAGGATATTGCAATATCCATGGGATCAGTATATTTAATGCCATTCTGTTGTAACTCAGAGCAGATCTGAGCATTGTCATTTAGATTCTTGACATAGATATAGAATGCCTTGTGGTTGTCTTTGGAATCTTTGGCAATTTTATTTTCTAACTAGCTTTGGAGGATTTGTCTTGTATGCATAAACTGGAATAATGAAATGGAAATAAACACAACATTATTTCCATCAAAGCACTGTGTTACAGTGACCACAACAATGAAACCAGAGAATTGGTTGGCATTAGATCAGCAAATATGAACCATTTCACTGAGTCAGCAAATATTTACATTGATTTGCATGTATTGTGATTTAAGACACTTAACTGATTGCTTGATTTGCAAAGTTATTGCATGGCTTGATCTTTAGAACTCATAAAATCCCATGACTTATATCTGCCCGAATTCTATACAATTCCTCCTGCGAGAGAATGCTCAGTATATAAAGATGACAGCATAACTTTATACTACATTTTGCATAATGCATCAAACTTACTGCATGAGTGTGGAATATTAACTTTGATGATGGCCATGAAAGTTGAAACAATCAATGAGTTAGCTGATGGTCAAAGTATTTCAATGTTACAAGCCTAGATGCACAAATTAAATTGGAGAATTAAACACATATTAAAACTAAATATGTGTGACGTAGTGCAACATTACAGCAACAGATCTATTACTTGGACAAGTCTACCTTCATATCTGCAGGGAAATAACCTGTCTGAGACACTGTAGATGCAAATCGGATTTTCAGAAATGTTACTGGCATTGTTTGTTCAAAAACTAGCAATATTGCAAGAGATCAGCTAAATGCTTTCAATCAATGAACACTAAAATAACCATGAGCCCCTTATGTATTTAGCATTTTACTAGACTTGCTACTTAACATCTTTCCTGAAATTTTTACTTAATTAAAATTGAATAAAATAAATATGAATATCATACTTGAAGAAAATTAGCGGAACAGATGTAAAGGTCTTAGAGCAGAGTATAGGTTTTTGATCACTTTAGTCTTAAATCCAGCTTCATAAGGCATAACTTACTGTTAGTATTATTGCAAGGAATATTATTGCTGCTACTGTGGAAGGCAATTTATTGGAATCCGTATCCTACATTCTGAAATGATACTGATTTAATTTTAAATATCATCTCAAAGGTAAGGTGCAATATGAAAATCAAGTAAGAGATGACTGGTTTATAGAATGCATTTTTCATCTATGGTTTGTCTGCATCACTATTGTATTAACTGTGACTTAGTAATTTTTTTTAATCTTAATTACATGGGTGTGAATACATTTGTGCAGGCAAATATATGGACTTAATACATTTGTTCACTGCTATTTGATTATTAAATAAAAAGTAAATTTATATTTCCATGTTTTCATGACCATCTAAAAACAAAAGCAAGAAGACACCCTTCACCACACACACACACACACACACACACACACACACACACACACACACACACACACACACACACACACACACACACACACACACACACACACACACTGCAGGCACCGGATTTAATGGATAACGCACATATATACTTTCAAGTAAAAAATAAACTGTTTGAGGGTGGATAGTAGTAAATCACGTGAACAAAAATTCATTTTGATGAGGAGCTTAAACAGAATGTACTAGCAAAGATAAAGCGGATACAGGTGACACCAGAAATCAAACAGCTAAAAAGCTGTTGCTTGGATTCCACTTTGAACTGTGGCAACAGCTGTAGCTTGCTTGTTATATGAAATATCAAATAAAAATATGCATATTTCAGTGCTGAAAGGTTCCTTTTGTTGTTGCAACATTGTTTAGCAATGGTAATGTGAAATCTGTTGTCAGAGACAAAGAACTTTTCATTTGGCTCTGAAAAATAGAATATTCTACATTCACAAAGGTTAGTGATGGAATAAATCAAAGGTTTTGGATAAAGATATTGAAAAGTGATAAAGGATAAGCCGGCATTGTCCCTCAATGCATGCTTTAAAATGAGATGTTTTCATTTTCACACACGCTTTTTCCTATTTATGCTTCTTACAAAGCTACCTCTTGAATAAGCTTAATGGCACTGCTCATATAATTCTATAAACCAAATGTGAAAGCTCCTCTCAGCATTTCAAACATTTGGCCTGTGCCTGAAAATCAACCACTGTAGACGCTACTGCATTAGCTGAAGAGAATGAAATGTATCCTAACATATTCAGTAATTTACAACAGTTTTATTTCCATTCTCTCTACATGAGAAATAAAAAGAATGAAAGTTTTTTGTGTTTTATGCAAAAAATAATTTCACACTATAAAAAATGTTTTCTCATACGGATAAAATAACAAGTTTCAACATTTGTTCATTTGATGATTACCTTCTGAACCCAATTTATAGGGTCAGCAAGAGCCCATTTTGCTGTTCACTGGGTGTAAGGCAGAGAACCTATATCTGGATAGGGACCAGCCCATCAAAGAAAAAACAGTCTCACACACACAAGCACATGTGTAAATAGTCAGACACACACACATTGTTATTATATTCACTTTTCTATGAGGCAGTGTTTTAATCAGTGACTGAAGAGCAATCCTTATGGGCAAAAATAAGCAATGAAACTGCTCAGTTAATAATATAGGATCTCCCAACAGGATTAGGATGATAAAGGTAGAGGATTTTAAATCCTGGCTGAATCTTGGCACTTAATTTAAATATCACAAAATGCCTTCCCTTCAAAAATGAAACTGAAATGCATTGCTGATCTCACTAGAGAATGTTAGAGATTGCTGCTTATTAATATCTCAGCCTAGCAGTCTTGGAGACCAGTGTCCCCTGCCACTTTATCCATTCTGGTAGAGATCAGCCCTCCCACGCCCCAAATGAAATGTTTTATACTGTCAGTTTCTCACTTTCAAATGGTTTGTTAGTAATTGCTATTTCTTCTTCACTGCAGCATTCTCACTACTTCATGCATGGTATCTTGAATCCAGCCAACCTCGAATATTACCAATGGATGTCCTCATTCAAAGTGCCTGACATGTAGGAGATATGCATTGGTCACCCTTCAGTGGGTGCCTGATATTTTCAGAATATGCATCAGTCAACCTTCAGTGGGTGCCTGACATGTTGTGGGTATGCACTGGTCACCCTTCAGTGGATGCCTGATATTTTCAGAATATGCATAGCTTACTGGGTACCCTTTACTGGGTGCCTGACATGTTGGGGATATGCATCGGTCACCCTTCACTGGGTGTCTGACATGTTGAAGATATGCATCAGGTACCCTTTAGTGGGTGCCTGACATGTTGGGGATATACATCGGTCACCATTCAGTGGCTGCCTGACATGTTGGGGATATGCATAAGTCTGTATTCCTTTTGTAAGGAATCTATGTGAACATTCCAGTTGTTACATGTCTGGTGAAGGACATATCAAAGGGGGTATTATACTTTATGATAATCCTGCTGAGGGCCGAGTACAATGATATGATGACGTCTCTCGAATTTGTTAACATGCTTTTGCTTATAAGTTGAGGAAAATAAAAGCATTTTTTTACTACCTTGGGCACATATTGGTCCAAGGTCAGGTACTATACATATGAGTTCCCAGATCCCTGACTAGTGAATCAACTTTTAAGGACGTTTTGTTATGACATAGTATCTTGTTATGTGGATCTGATGAAGCACACTATGTGTGAAAGTGCTTATCCTGTGTATTAAAGAAGATTTTAGTTTTCAGCCTTGGTGGATGCCTGATTTGTTTGTTTCACAGTTATATTTGATGTCTTATTGGGCAACCTTTGTTTTTTTCGGATACATTTTCTTCTACTTGATATTAGCTTTTTCTGAACAACACATGACTGAACAAGCTGATATTGAACTGGGGTATCGGCCCAGTTTGGATGCAACTAATCAGCAACGTTTTAAACAGCTTTTGACTTTTGAAAGCAATCCATTATTGGGATGCTCTCTTACCAATGAAGTCCATACTGATGAGCCAGCAGACTGGGGTATGTTTAAACAAGTACTAAAAGAATTTGAAAATGACTTATATAAGTTAAAAAGAATGCAGTGGCAAAGATTACATTTAGAAGCTTGTATTTACCGTGAAGTTGTTCCTAGGGGTTTGCGGGTTCATCACATGCCCACTAATGATAATACATATCCAGAAATATTGAAACATTAGCAAATATTGAACATTAAGTTAAGTATTAACTATATGCACCTTTTAAATGAATGTTTGCTCCACTTGAGAAAGAATTATCTGTTAAACTGGAGCAGTTGCAAACAGAATTGTTTAGCAGGTTTCTGCTTCTGTCTCCTTGGCAGAGGTTGACAATGTCTTACTGAAGGTTGTGGCCTATGATGATAGGCAACAACTTATTAAAAAAAGAAAGCTTATTAGAGATATGGCAGATTTCCAACATGGACATATTTTTGTATGGCCATGAGGGTCCTGTAGGTCATACTCAATCAGCCGCTACTGAACAGTTATGGCCAGATCTAACATCTTTATCATTTATCACTAAACCACTACTAAACAGTTATGGCCAGATCTAACATCTTTATCATTTGTCACTAAACCGCTACTGAACAGTTATGGCCAGATCTAACATCTTTATCATTTGTCACTAAACCAAGTACTTCTAACACTGTTACTACTGCCACTGCATGTGAAACTATGCTTAATAATTCTTCCTCTAATTTGGCTTCAATGATTGCGAATGATGCCTCTGTTTCATCTATCAGTGCTCGACCGAAGGATACTAATAGCTCTCTACACTCAGAAAATGTTTTTTTTAAATTTTCCTGCCCCTTTCAGACTTTCTTCCATGTTGGGCAGGGGGCCAAAAGCCAATATCTCAGAAAGTCTCGTTTACATACTAATCATACTGAATTTTATGAAGCTATGGATCTTTTAAGTAATGATTTTTTGAACTAGGGGCTATAAGCAGCATGATTTGAATGTCAACTATGATAATGTAGTCTCTTTGAGACCTAATAGAGGTAAACCTTTCTTTAATCTTTCTAATATGCCTAAGAAATCTACTGCCATTAATTCTGCTAATAATAATGTTAGACTTTCTTTGACTTATGTTAACAACATGTATCATGTTTGTCAAACAGTCAACAAGCTTTGGCCCATATTACTTTCAGATGATAAAATTAAATCTATTGTGGGGGATAAGCCCAGTTATATTTTCAAAAATAATTTATCCCTTAAGAGACAGCTTTGTTATAGAACTACATCTAAACCCACTTTATGCTCTGAATGCAAGGGTACTGTTCCATGTAGGAGCTGTAAAGCTTGCTGTTACATTTCAACTAGGACTGACT
>NC_056735.1:1623435463-1623437963 GCF_019279795.1 Protopterus annectens | reverse complement strand
AACACGTGCAACACATAGCTCACAAAGCCAGTGTGCCAAACAGTCACAGCCCTTAAGGCTAAACAACACACCTGATACACTTATAATAGGTGACTATATCGTCAGGCACACTGACGTCCCGCTCACCAGGCTGAACAAGGAGAAGGTTACGGTGAGCTGCCTGTTAGGCGCTAGGATCTGCCACGTAACACAAGCACTCAGGTCACTCCAAGGCAAGTACAAATATGACTCGGTCATTGTCCATGCTGGTGTGAATGACCTGAGACGTACCTCCCTGTACTACATGAAAAGAGACATAGAGGAGCTCTCTGAGCATGTATCCCAGGCCGGTATGACCCTGACCTTGAGTAGCATCTTACCTTCACCAAGAATGATGCCACAATATGAAGACAAGATGATCAATTTCAACAATTGGCTTAAGTATTGGTGTCATTCAAAGGGGATCCAATGCCTGTCAGCCTGGGATGACATGCTTGACAAGCCACGATGCTTCGCTAGGGATGGCTTGCACCTGTCACCCCTGGGCTTTTGGATATTGGCAAAGGCTCATGCTTCCCCCATTGTGACTTTTTTAGGCAAGGCTCAAAAGACAAACCCACCTCCATAGGTATCACAAGGGATAAGAAACTAAGAGTAATGCTACTCAACGCCAGAAGTCTAAACCTCAAGATGCACGCACTCAAAACTCTCCTTAGCATGGGGAACATCAATATCTGTGCAGTAACAGAAACCTGGTTCAAGGCTCCTGAGAGCACCCCAGCACTACCAGGTTATACCTCATACCATGCTTTTTGGCCCCAAAACTTGGACCGAACCACAAAAGGAGGGGGAGTATCAATATTCGTCAAAGATACCCACACCTCCAGGTTGGTGGCACAGCACGAAGATTCAGAGACTATCCATGTGCAACTAACAGTGGGTAAAACTGCCTTCCAGTTTATAGCCTGCTACAGACCACCCTCCCAAACCCAGGAACCCCACTCGGCCTTCTTGAGAACACTGGAAAATATGAAGGTCTCTCCAAACACCATTACATTGGGCGACTTCAATTACCCAAACATAGACTGCGAGCATTACTCTAGCTCCAACACCCTAGCCCAAAGGTTTCTAGAATTTATAAACTCAAATGCTATGGAACAACTTGTTACCACTCCCACAAGAGGGGAAAACATACTGGACCTGATCATCACCAACATGGGGACTCTATGCTCCAGACCAGAAGTGTATCCCTCACTGGTAAGATCAGACCATAAACTAATCTCACTGGATATTCACATCCCGATCCCACACCCTGCCCAGAAACCACAGTGAAAAACTTCTCTAAAGCAAATTTCACACTCCTCAAAACCGAGGTGGAATCCTTCAAAGCCCCCGAGCCTGTGGAAAATATGGCCCAGGCCACAGAATCCTTTATAAACGCATTCTATGAACACCTTCAGGAATGCATGGATCATGCAATCCCAAATAAAACCAAGACCCAATCCTCCAAAGGCAGACGTCCTGTCTGGTGGACCCCAGCCATAAACAAACTATACAATAGAAGGAGGAAGCTACTACATGATAGAGCAAAATTCCAAAAAGGGAAGGCATCACTGATCAGTATTAGCAAAAAACTACAGGCACTCATAAAATCGTCTAAGGCCAGCTTCGAGAGAAAAATTGCACAGGACACTAAGGATAATCACAAGGCTTTCTTTAGTTATGTTATGAACCTGGGTGGGAATTCCCAGATATGCTCAGAATTAGTCCAAAATGACAAAAGATACATAAAACCCACAGACATTGCCAACATCCTAGCTGACAGGTTCAACGCAAACTCCCCCCCCCACCAAAAGGGCAAATATCTATCCCAGCAGAGTGCTGCCCCCCTGACATCTCAGATGCTCAGGTAAGAGCCGCCCTCTCCAAAGCAAAAAACACAGCATCAATGGGACCAGACGGTGTCCCAGGCTGCGTCCTACATGAACTCCAAGAAGAGCTAAACCCAAACATAAAACTACTATTCAATCTCAGCCTTACTACAGGATATGTACCCAAAGAGTGGCGTACAGCAACAGTGGTCCCTCTCCACAAAGGTGGTGCCTCAATGGATCCTGGAAACTATCGCCCCATAAGCCTGACTAGCTTGGTCTGCAAAGCTATGGAAAGAATCATCATGGACCTCATAAATAAAAATATTGGGGATCTCAAGACACTGGATCCTACCCAGTTCGGCTTTGTTAAGGGCAGATCCTGCCTCTTAAACCTGGTTGATTTCTTTGAAACATTCACCAAGGCCATTGACTAGGGGAAGGTGGTCAACACAGCCTAACTGGACCTCACAAAAGCCTTCGATACAATACCTCACTCTGGCATTATAGATAAGCTCACCAGCTTAAATATAAACCCCTATGTCACTAGATGGGTTGCAAACTGGCTCAAGGACAGAACCCACATGGTTAGAATTGCTGGAGCCATGTCAGACTCCAAACCAGTTACAAGTGGCATCCCACAAGGCTCA
>NC_056735.1:1623295463-1623430463 GCF_019279795.1 Protopterus annectens | reverse complement strand
TTTCAAACGTTAGTCAATAGCATAACTCCATGAAAATTTAATTGTTTGCAAAACCTGGTTAAAGAACAATGCCTGGAAGCCAGTTCTGATAGGGTATATTATGGATGGCGCAGTAGTGCAGCGGTATCGTTGTCGCCTTCCAGCAAGAGGTTCCTTGGTTCAATTCTCAGCTGGGGTCCCTTCTGTGTGGAGTCTGCATGTCCTCCCTGCATTTATGTGGGTTTCCTCCTGGTGCTCTGGTTTCTCCCAAGTTTCAAGGACATGCATCTGGAGCATTTCTCCCCGAGCATCCACTGAAAATTGGCTTCGTTCCAGTTCAGACTTTCCTGGTAAACAAATGTTAAATAAATAAATGGTTTTACTATAACAGACATTCCAACAAAAATTCAGTTGGAGGTATTATGATAGGGATATAAAGTTGTTATGAAACCTGCAATTATTATGTGTTCAATGATAACACTATTACTGTAAATTGCATAACTGTGATGAGAAAGACAACCCTGGAATAGATAACAATCATTGAAGTATAGTGACCACCAAAGTCAAGTGCTGCTTACCCAAAGGAATTCATACATTTCTTGCATGAAACACTGCAACAAAAAATAATAGTGGCTGGGAACTTAAGTTTATCAGAAATAGACTGGAATAATATTATTTCAACATGAGTAAGGAAATTATTCACAACATATCCTCAGAAATAATTGCTTCAGGTTGTAAAAAACATATCAGGGAATGAAAAATACTGGACATTGTTTTCATAGATTTATAAGTGTATACTAGGCTAACAACCATGAGAGCCCTTAAAAGCCTAGCCATGCAACCCAAATGTGATTTATATTTGATTTATATGGGATGATTTACAGATTGCCTCTGTCCATTACAGACATAGGAGCCAGACCAGGGTGAATTTTTAATTACCCATCCATTGGTCCAAGTGGCATTTAAACAGGAATAGGGAGGAAATCTGCTTCGCATGGATGGGAGCCTGTTCCAGAAAATGGGAATTCTCTGAGAAATATATCTGTCTCTCCAACATGTCCTATTTATGTTGCAAGCAAAATTTAGGTATTTTAATCCAGTGGTTCTGATGCTGTTTGTTTTGCAAATGTGCAAAAGATACAACAAAACAGGATCCAGGGATGATTTGTACATCAGGTAAACATCACCTCTCAGGAGTCTGTATAATACTGAGTAAAGAGACAGAGCTTTGAGGTGATAAGTGTGGGACGTCGTGTTTACTTCCTGTATTCTTTTATAAGAAATCTATGTGAACAGTCCAGTTGCTACATATGTCTGGTGAGGGACATACCAAAGGGGGTATTATACTCTATGATAATCCTGCTGAGGGCCGAGTACAATGGTATGATGAGCTCTCTCGAATTTGATGCCATGCTTTTGCTTATAAGCTGAGGAAAATAAAAGCATTTTCTTACTACCTTGGACACGTGTTGGTCCAAGGCCAGGTATTATGCGTATGAGTTCCCAGATCCCTGACTAGTGAATCAACTTTTAAGGACATTTGTTATGACACAATTACTTGGGGTGGTAGACTTCCCAAAAGATATTATAATGAAGTTCCTTTTTTTTAGAACAAAAGTGCTTAAACCTGATTAAAGTTTAATATCTGTGGCATTCTGTGTGTTTTTTTTTTTTTTTGTGTTTTATAATGAATTTCTTGGTAACAGGTTTTAAGCCATAGTTTTGGCACAAAGTGTTTGTATTAGAAATTCCTTAGTGTTATCATCTTGGCAGGACTCAATGACTGCTCCCTGTTTGCAATCATCATTAAACTTGGTTAACCAGGACATTTGACATCCGAGAAGTAGATGCCAAACAGGAGTGGATCTAGCATAGAGCACTGGGGGATTCCACTGGTGACAGGCCTCTTTGTGGAGGTGCCTCACTGATTCTAACCTCTTGGATCTTATCAGTGAGCCAGCTAGCTATCCAAAGCAGTTTGTTGACAATGCCTGAGTAGGGTATTGTATCAAATGCCTTAACCAAATATAGGTAGGCAGTATGAACAATTTCCCCTCATTCATCACCTTAGTGACCTTTTAAAGAAATCCACCAGATTTAGTAAGCATGACCCTACTTTGACAAAGCCAAAGTGTGATGGATCCAGTGTCTGGAGATCTCCTGTGTCCTTGCTGATAATTTCTATATTTGTTTCCATGGTTTTGCAAATAAGACTAGTCAGACTAATTGGTCTGTAGTTTCCAGGATCTACTGAATGTCTTCCCTTATGGAGGTGGATGATCATCGCAGTCCTCCATTCACTTGGGACAAAGCCTGTTTCAAGACTATAGTTAAATAATGATTCCAGGGTTCTTCATAAGTCATATTTTAAACTCAGATGGCATTCTGGAGTGTTATCAGGGTCTATTGAGGCCTGTTCTTGGCTTTAGTGAGTACAGCCAGTACATGCTCCATAGTTATAGTTGGAGAGTTTATCCATCCATCCATCCTCAACCCCTTTTTCTCATTTTGCACATTGGGTCAGGGTATCACTTCAACAGTGACAATCATCTCAAGCCAAGGTTTACACCATCAAGTGGCTAGCTCTGACATAGTAGTTCATCTGTATCACTCACTCACACACACACACGTGTACCTATGGCCAATTTAGAGTGTCTAGTCCACCTACTGCATGTATTTGGAACATGGAAGGAAACCAGAGCACCTGGATGAAACCCACATGACCACAGGGAGGACATGCAGACCTGCACAGAAGGCACCCCAGTCGAGATTTGAACCAGAGAACCTCTTGCTGTGAGTAAACAATGCTAACTGCTGCACCAATGTGGCCGCTCAAGTTGGAGGGTTTATGTTTGAGGGTATTTTTGGGGGGATGGTTGGGGGTTAGATGGGAGTAAAGTTGAAACTAAATTTATCTGATAACAGATTAGCTATATTGACAGGATTGATGAATGTGGCACCATTAATCACCAGTTCAGCACACTGCTGTGTGCTACCCTTGAGGTTTATGACATAGCTGTATAAAGCCTTATGGTTATCTTTTACCTGGGAGGATATCTTAACTTCAGCCTTGGCTTTGTTAGATCGAATTAGCCTTCTCATTTGCCTATTTACTTGGAATAGAGAATATTTATCTTTATAGGACTTACCCTTCCTGATTTTAGCCATATTTTTTCTATAAGTTGTAGATCATATTTTATCTGGAATGTTACCAGGCCAGATTGTTTCTGGGGCTAGTTCTGGGCTTACTTCTGGTAGGTACAGCAGCCTAGATGCAGCCATTGACATGATTGTATAGAGTTTCTGATAGAAATTCAGCATAGGCTGGTGTGTTCTTGGGGTTTGGAGGGGCATTGAATTTTGACAAACTGTTACTTAATAACAGGTAATTTGCCTTAGAATAGTTCCTAACTGTTACTTGTTTTAGTGGGATTAGAATGTTGACTTTGAAGGAGACAGTTTTATGGTCAGTCCTTACCAGGGAACATGAGACATGGGGGGGGGGGGGGGTTGCAGTATTCTTCCATATCTGTGAGCACGAGGTCCACTTTGTTGGTGATTCCAGTGGACATATTCACTATTTGGTCAAAGGAGTTTGTGTTTACGAAGTCCAGGAATGTCTGTGCCTGTAGAGTTGAGGCTGTGTATGATTCCCAGTGCATACAAGTGTAATTAAAGTCTCCCATGAGTAGGGTATCGGGTTGGATGGTAAGTGTCTCCAGTAGGTCCAAGTATGAATTGTGAGTTTCTTGGGACATGGAGGGTGACCTATAGTTGGCTAGGATGTGGCATGGGGCTTTGCCTATGGTGATCAGCAAGTGATGAACTCCAGCATGTCATTTTGATTGACCACCATAGAGATATGCTTGTTAGTGATGTATATTGAGACACCTCCACCTTTAGCCCTTGTCTGTGTAGCTACTCATCTAAAAGTGTGGAAAGCACTGAACCCTTGCATTACTGGGGTACTCTCTACTGCTTTAAACCATGTCTTGGTAATTGTACAGATATCTTTATTCTTGAGTGTACAGGGCACTGTTAAGCCACACACACACACACACACACACACACACACACACACACACACACACACACACACACACACACACACACACACACACACACACACACACACACACAATTTATAGCATCACAGAAAAAAAAAGAAAACTATATAATGAGCACTCTGGTCAATAAAATGACTACACTATGAGTCCTTTTGGATATTTCCCATCTCAGACATACCAGGCAAAGACCTCCTGCCACAAGATGAATAAACTCAGCCCTCTTGATGTAAAAACACAGTAGAAGAGACCCACAATTGCAATGCTAACACAAACCCCTTAAACAGCTATCTGGAAACCCCTTGGTGAAGATAATTTCAAGACAGTAATAGTAAGAGGAAGAACATTTTTTTACAAAAAAGTCAGTAAAATGCACAGATAAAACCAGTAAATAAAAGCGATCACTGAAAATAAGTGTAATTTAGCACTCAAAGGTAGTTAACTTTCCCCGGATGGCACTGGATACAAGTAAAACACTTCTGGAATGCAGGATAGCACTACTAGCTTTGGTGAGCTCCAGGACAATGAGCAGGAGACAGTAGACATAAAGGAGGTTAACTGAAGAAAAATGTTGGGTGGGGACTCAGTGTCATGGGTCTGTGGAAATCAATGGGCAGGAAGACTACATAAATAGCTTATATAACAGTCAATAACAATGAAAAAGGTGGGAGGGACTTTGGAAATCAGATAATCATAAGGGGTGGAGCTGAGCAGCCTTATTAAACAACAATAGCAGAAGGGTGGGATGGTTGGCAAATTTTCAAGGAACAAGCAGGCTAGCTACAGAGGGTAGCAATCAAATAAAGACAACACGTTAGCTCTTTCAGAAACTTTAGCTTAAAGTGTTAGTGGAGGATGGGGCAAACACAGACTGCAAGCATGTAAATGATACCCAGAATATAAACGCACTGAAGCAAAAACTGGAGCAGAGACAGTTCTCTCACTCTTGAACTTCTTGTGCAGTTTAAGGCACAAAACTATGCAGCGATTTACCAGTAATACTATTTATGGAACAAATCCAGTAATAAATGATTAAAGCAGAAATCCAGTAGTAGTATGCAGTTCTGCTACAACTACAAATTAAACTACAAGAGTGTGTCAGAAGGGGATGGGGCACACAAAGAATGCAAGCAAGTAAATATAAACAGAATATGAAAGCAATGATGCAAACTGGAGCAGAGACAATTCTCTCACTACTGAACTCCTAGTACAGTTTAAGGCATCAGACTATGCAGAACTTAACCAGTAACACTTTTTATGAAAAAAATGCAGTAATAAATGGTTAAGGCACAGATCTGGTAGTAGTAGTAGTATGGAGTTCTGTCACAACTGTGAATTAAAGTTCAAAACATTCCCCCATCAGGGTGTAAAATACAAACAGATAGCTTTTACAGGTAATTCTATTTATGGAAATAAAGGCTGAGCATAGCTAAGGTCTGAGACCAAATTATAAAATGCAATCAGATGCAGCAGAGCAGAAAAGCACAAAGTAGAATCACCACACAGGTCATAAATGCACTTAAATATTTAAGCCGAATTGAAATAATAATATTTTAATTCTTTTACCTTTTTTGAAAAGCTAGCTACTCACATTTCCACACCTCTACAAATCTTGGATAAAAGACTTTCTAAAGAAATGACTGTTACTTCATGGCAGATTTTATCCCCATCAATGTGCACTGATCATAGGGTTATAAAAGGTAAATTACTGCTAAATACTAGTGAAATCTAAACCAATGGACAGAATATTAGTAACAGACAATATGATAGCAAAACAGTCATTATGTAAAACTAACTGGAGTGATGCATTTAGTGGCAAGGGAAATTGCATGCATGCAAAAAAAAGTTTAACATCACAAGGTAGACATACACGGTCAGGAGAATATATTCCCATAATAACAAGATACTTAATTAACATGAGAGACAGAAATGGAAATGAGGTCCAGCTATAGCTCTGAAAACTCAAAATAAAATAAAAATCTAGGCAGACAAAATTAAACATTGTTTAAGGCAAATACACTAAAACAAACTGGTGTAAAATTCCAAACAAGGATGAACCAAACCGAACAAGTCCAACAGATCTAATGGCCCAAAAGTGTACACAACAAAGTATATATTCCACAAACAATTTAATGAAGTGCTTTTTGTCACTTTGATACAGTAGCTTCATCAGATCAATAAAAAAAGTCAAGACATGTTTAATTAACAAATTTAAACAACATCACATGTTTAAAACTTCCAATCAGCAACCAGGACTGTGGAAACACGTTTTTAAAAAGAAACAACTCTAACATATATATGCGATTTAAATATACTCTTTAACTTAAGCAAACTAAAACACAAACTTAATTGTAACTCTAAGGTTGTTGTGTATATAGCTAAGTGTTCATCCTGCGCAGCTATCTATGTTGAAAAAATGGAGCATAGGCTCCATGATAGAGTGTATGAACACACCCACACAATTGACATCAACAAAAGTGACAACTCTCTTGCTAAACATTCACACTCGAGTGTGGGACACAAGTTTATGTTTTTGGCAACAGACCAAGTTCAGATAGATGTTAGGGATGGCCCATTTAATTTGCTCTTAGAGGAACATGAATTAGCCTGGCAGCTGAGACTGAATGCCTTTTCTAGTCCAGGTCTCAATGAAGCATGTAATATCACCTGTTTGCTTAGGTTAAAGAGCTTAAACAGATGATGCATTTTAGTTTTAATATTTTTTGGAAGTGCATAGAATATTAGGGCTTTGCTATATTCCTATATTTTATTGTAAAGTTAAGTGTATTTAAATTGCATATATAAGTTGTTTCTTTTTAAAAACATGTGTTTCCACAGTCCTGGTAGCTGATTGGAAGTTTTAAACATGTGATGTTTAAATTCGTTATTTAAACATGTCTTGAAGTTTTTTTATTGATCTGATGAAGTTACTGCATCAACAGTGACAAACAACGCTTCATTAAATTGTTTGCAGAATATATACTTTATTGTGTAAGGCAAGATAAAGGAAAAATTGCAGAAAAATGATATAAAGATACTGAGCATAATAGGAAACCATTTTATAGATATGTAAGATGTGGTGGGAGAAAAGACATGCAAACTATTAAACCGTGTAAAGATTCTAAAATTTATTCTCAAACAGAACACATTACAGATATCTTTACAAAATCTTATGCAAAACAGTTTGGTTCCACAAAGAGGTGAAAAACTGTCCAAATGACATCGATGTAACTTCAGACACTGACATTAAAATAGATTATGCTAGAAAAGAATTACACAAATTGCACTTGAACAAAGTACTGAGTGGAGATGGGATTAGTAATAATGGTAACCTACAGGTGGACAAAGATTGAATGCTTGAGCTTCAATTACCAGAGGTTCAACCCATTGATGATCGGCGTTCCTATAGAAGATATCACTGTCAGTGAGCTGTGCTGAAAGTGATTCCCTTTTGTGGGGAATTTCCCCTTTTCAAGTTGGTGTTACTGTGGAATTGCTATATATAAGTTCAGGGAAGTGGGGTTGTTCCCCTGAAAAAACTCTTAAAAACTGTTTTTAGCAATTTTTTTTTTTTTTTTTTTGGCGAATGCAGTTTGGGGATTTCAATCCTTGGTGAATTTGGCTTTGTCCATTCATAGTGGAAGCTTAGTAATAATGACCTGAGAACACTTCATCTTGAACCTAAAGTGTCATTACATTTGACATTTAATCAGATTGGAGACATGCATTTGTTAAATCTATCTTTAAGGGAAAGAGAACAGGAAGAGACCTATAGACCCATGCTTTCACTTTCTTGTTGTGGATAAATAATGGCAAAGGTTATTTTGGATGAATTATTGGCAGAACTGGAAAGTCTGGGACTGGAAACCATACAATAGCATGCATTGTTGATCTACAACCACCTGTAATATGATGTTCTATAAATTAAAAATTGTGCTGTGATGTAATTTAGGTCGACTTAACTCTGGCCTTTGATAAGGCTATACACAACATCACAAATAGGTAGCTGCATGGCTTATAAATAGGGCATGGCAAATATTCCACAGCAACTGGACAAGTGACATTCCAGTTTACAGTCAAGGTGTCCCACAATACCTGTTTAGAGTGTGCCTTTAATATCTATATTTTTCTTAGGAGGTGCTCTACAGTCGGCATGCAGATAATCTGAAAACAGGTAGAATGACATAATGTATTACAGATAGGGCATGTCTGAAAAAAACTTGACTAAATTGACCATTTGGGCACAGAAGAATTATAATCTGATAAATACATCAAAAACTAAGTACATAAGATTTGGGAGGTGTAAATTGAAATTTGAATATTTAATACACCACACAGTGATTGAAACTGTAGACTCATTTAAGGACCTGGTAATATGAGTAGGTGCAACATTACATTTTTCTAATCATATCAACCAATTGGTTAATGATAGTTATAGAACTATAGGTTGTATAAAAAGATTTCTAATGTCTAGGAAATCAGAAATTATGAAGTCATTGTTCGTTAGTTATATTAGACCTAAACCTATGTATGGAATAATAATATAGAACCCTTATAAGAAAACAAGCATGAGTAAGGAAGGGTACAGTGAAAATATAGAAAGGGCATCCGTGGATGTGAAAATGTAAGTTATTATGAAAGACTAAAATAACTGAACTTGTACAGTGTGTCATACAGATATTTAAGAGGAGACCTTATTAAAGTATATAGGGAATTTAGAGAGAACTACCTCTGGGAATGTTTGGGGTTATCAAAAAGCACTAGAGAATCATCAGACAATGTAGAAGATTAACTAGGAATGGGAAGTGCAGTAATTGGTTCTCTGAGATTTTAGCTGATGCATGGAATAAACTACCAAATTACATTAAAGCCAGTACTAGTTTAGATATTTTTAAGAACAACTTGGGCATTTATTTTGGGAATGACTGTTTTAATATGTTGACAGGCTTGAAGGGCATTATTGCCTGTGCCTGAATTATCTGTATGCATGTTTATAAATAAAGGTCACTATTGTCTAATACTATCAGCAGCATTTTCTGTTATAATGACTGTAATTACATGTGAAATCAATGATCACTGATGAAAATGTGCATTATATTACATAGTAAATCAAGCATTTAGGTTTACTGTAAATGTGCAAATAGTTGAAATAATATGTAAGTTTAGTAAGTGCAGGGTGGTTAGTTAAGTGAATTACCAGTGTAAGTCAGAGAGCATTAAGGAAATAGGGAAGGGAAGGCTGTAAGATAGTGGCAGACTGTTTTATAGGCTAGGGCAGGGGGATTTAGTATTTAAGGGCAGGAGTGAGGGTTTTCAGGTTCTTTGGTTTGGGTCTGTGTATGCAGATACAATTGACAGTGTCTGAGCACAGGTACTGGGTGATTGGAGAAGTGCAGGCAAGTGCTTATTTGTCTGGGACTTCTTCTGTAAGTAAAATAGGGTTTCTGTGAGTGGAAGTTGGCTATTTTGGTGCTGAGAGAGTGCAGGTAAGTACTTGTTGAGTATATTTGCATTGATGGCATAGGAGAGGGGGTTGCCAGTTAAGGTAAGTTAAATGGGAGGTTTAGTGGTAAGGTTTAGGGTATTGGTGGTTAGGGGTAGTAATAACACATCAAAAATAAACAGACAAATAAATAAATCAAGTAATTAAGAAATTAGTGTAGTTGGGTGGTCCCAGTTGTCCTTCTTCTACACCCTCTTCCATCTCTCAATTGTCCAGTATTTTCAGCTGTTGTTAGTGGCAGGGTACAGGATTTTTGTTAGAGCTGCAGAGCCATGTTGCCTTCCTGATTTTAGTAAGGTTAGGAGGCTGTTGCAGCGAGTTCTGTTGGGTCTTTAGCTGGATGGGTTTCTCTCCCCTTCTTCTCTTTTTTGCTTAGCAGTTGGGTGGCAGTGCTTGAGATACCAGCTAGGGCAAATGAGCAGGCAGTGTTTTGGATGTGAGGTGTATAATCACTGTTAGTACTGTCTGATACTGTGTATAATCACTTTAGGCAGTGTTTTATACTATGTATAATCACGTTTTGCAGTGCTTGTTTGATTTGATGTACTCAGTATGTTTAAAAAGCAGCACTCAGATTGTGTTGTGTGATTTTGAACCAGCTTCACTAAAAAGTGCACCATGAACCATTGCTGGCATTATTTATTCCTCTTCTCCAAAAATATTTGGAGAAAGTTGCAAGCTCTAGGCTTGTCAGCATTGCATCTAGTCTTCTGCTGAGTTCCAAGTGTTTGTAAAAAAAATGTTAGCATTAGCATTTTACCCAGTAAATTAGGTGCTGTCGGCCTTTAATCCCTTAAAACTGGAATGTCCCACTTGCCATTGTTAAATATCTTCAAGAGGTGTATATTACTAGGAAACTAATGAGAATTACTACTAGGGGAAGTGTCTCCAGTTGTTTTCTCCTACCTTTCCAATTGCAGTGTGGAACAAGTTCTCCTTAAATCACTTTATGCTTGCCTTGCACACAAACTTCAATGGATACATGGCACCTCCTGGAGAATAACATGCTTACTTGGCAAACAATTGGTAGATTTACCTGCTGTCATGGACATACTCTCAAGAAAGCAGGATATTGAAGACAAGCTGAGGACTAGACTTCTGGCAGGAATCCCAACTTCTCCAAAGAAGGCTAAACTACAACATCATGAGGACTGATTTTACCAAGTTCTTGAGAATTAGGATGTTATACATAATTGGTTCAGTTTTCAAAGCAGTGGCACTGAATCTGAAGATTTAAAGTTTGTTACTGTACAAACAACCAGGATTTTTTTTGTTTGGAAATTTAAAGTTTCTTTCACATTGCAGGAAGGAACCAGCAGAGAGCTGTACTTTCATATGTTGGAATACTGTGCTATTTTTGAAACTGTCATATGTCTGAGATGTGTTTATAGTTCAGACACTATCTGCATTGTTTACATAAAAGTGCACGGTTGCTGTGGTGGTGCAGCAGTTAGTGTTGTCGCCTCACTGCAAGAGGCTTTCCAGTTCGATTCTCGGATGGAGTGCCTTCTGTGCGGAGCCTGCATGTCCTCCCTGTGGTCAACTGATCTTTAAAAGATATGCAGGTAGGTGTGTAAGTGTGTGTGTGTGTGTGTGTGTGTGTGTGTGTGTGTGTGTGTGTGTGTGTGTGTGTGTGTGTGTGTGTGTGTGTGCCTTCTATGAAGGTTGGGCGCCAGGCTGGCAATTTGACACTGTAAAAATACCTCTCAACTGTCCCTGATTTCCAGGGATGTCCCTGATTTTGACTCCAAAATGTAGTTCTGTCCCTCTTAATCCCTCCTAAAACTGGTGAGTCTTGGAGGAAAGGTGATGAAGTATACTCAGGAAATAATGGCAGTGAGTAAGAGTTATACCTGTCTTTTATTTCACAAAATGTATAGTAATTAATATTCTTTTATTCTGCCAATATCTCAAGTTAATAGTATTAATATTTTAAAAATATCCCTGATTGTCCCTGATTTTTTTCTGGGTTTGTCCCTGATTCTGTTGAAATATCTCCCTGATTATTTGAGAGCTATAATTCACTGCCAATCATAAGCAGAGCTGTGATCCACTGTGGCGACCTCTAACCAGGAAAAGCCGAAAGACATAAAAGGGCAGGGTATATTTTATTTATGCAGGTGTTTTCATTTATAGTGTGGTCACTTTACATATTTAAAAAGTGTACAATGAAGTTTAAAACACATTTTCTTTAAATGGGAAATATGGTGTGCAAATATGTATTCACCAGACACTACAGGTATTTCAATCACATCAACTTCGAGCAACACGGCAGTCACTTGTGAGTTTGACAATTCAGTTTCAGCATTCTAACTGTTGCTAAAATGCTCATTCGCACAAGTAACATAATATAACAACTATATATATATATATATATATATATATATATATATATCTATATATGGGATCAGATAGTTTGGTCAGTGATTGATTTGGTTGACAGGCAGAACTCCAATGTTTTTCAGGCAAATGCGATTTATTGAATGGACATTTTGTCTGGTATGTGTTTCATCAACAAAATTAAGTGGGATGTGCAGTAAGTGTGTGTGTGTGTGTGTGTGTGTGTGTGTGTGTGTGTGTGTGTGTGTGTGTGTGTGTGTGTGTGTGTGTGTGTGTTAGGGTTAGAGTGAGTTTTACGAAGGGGAATAAATTGTGTGTCATTGTGAGTGTTTAGGCTTAGGGTCAGGTTTAGGTTAGGAGATAGATTTATTGTATGTGTGTATATGTGTGATTGAGTGAGTGTGTGTGTGTGTGTGTGTGTGTGTGTGTGTGTGTGTGTGTGTGTGTGTGTGTGTGTGTGTGTGTGTGTGTGTGTGTGTGTGTGTGTGTGTGGGGTGAGCCTCCAGACTGTCTTGTGTAGTGGTTGTTTTATGAGAACATAACATTCATAACATTTCGTAAAAGTCACTAGAATGAACAAAGGGTTAGGGCTTAGGTAATGGATAGTGGATAGCTGGTAGGGCTATCCACTATCCTTAACTCAAGCCCTAACCCTAAGATCCATGACTACCGCACCACAGTGCAGGAAATTGTATTTCCTCCACTGAGCAGTAGTTACGGACCTATTTCCTGTACTGTGGTGCGGTAGTCACGGACCTTAGGGTTAGGGCTTGGGTTAAGGATAGTGGATAGCCCTACTAGCTATCCACTATCCTTAACCCAAACCCTAACCCTAAGGTCCATCACATCCGCACCACAGTGCAGGAAATGTCCTGTTCGACTTAGTGACTTTTGCGAAAGTGCACTTTCGTTAAAGTGCACTTTCGCTTTAGTGGGACACTACTATCATATTTCAAAATAGTGTAATTTCGATCTACGTTATTAGACATATATATATATATATATATATATATATATATATATATATATATATATATATATTAGATAGATAGGTGCAGGTGCTTCATTCAACAGTGTGTGTGTTTAGTAAATTAGTTTTGGTTGAACAACAATATGGTGGACAGGTGTACGGGATCACACAATTCTCAGGACTTGAGAATATTCCCTTTCCCCAATATTTTGCAGTGTTGAAGTTAGTATGTGTAATTAGCAGCAGGTGGGTGTGGGTGTGGGGGTTCCCTTAGAAAAATTATGTTTTTTATGTTGTTTTTTGTGTTAGATTTTGCATAGACCAATGTTATTTTTTTAGTGCATAGGTAGAATTTCTTGTTTTTGATATATTGTGTTTTTTCATTTTAGCCATTGATGAACACAAATGTCAACATAACCTTAATCACATTTTATATATATATATATATATATATATATATATATATATATAGATAGATAGATATATTATTGTATATGAGTCCATGAGTCCATCTCAACGTAATGAAAAGCAGTATACTGAAAATCATAATGCTGAATGTACCGAATGTGCAATGCTGAAATGTTAAAATGTTGAAATCAGTCCCTATTCAACAATCAGTCCCTATTCAACTGTGACCTAGGCCACAGGAGCAAGATAAATCTTATATATGTATTCTGCTTGAACAAACAAATGGCACTCCAACTGCATGCATACTTTTATGTATATGAGTGGTGCATGCAGAGAAGCATTCACATGCCTCATATGTCCTCTCAGCTTTGATGTCCTGTAGGTAAGAGTAATCATTGCATTCATTCTGTAATGCATCAGGCACACATCCATAGCATATCTATAAAATAAAGTAAAACACTGCTGGTGATTCCATTCTAGGTTTTCCCACCCACCTTCCACTTTGTTGATTTGTTTTTTAAAACCTGGTGATTTTAAGTTGTCCACCCCTACCGTAAATTGAGCTTAATAAATTCCTCCTTTTCTACACTGCTGTTGATATCTTGAATCATTTATTTGCCTTTCCTTGTGCTTGAAAGAGTGCATTTTGCCTCTCATTGTCTGTTCTACTGATTTACTTGCTCCAAATTCATTATCTGGCTAGTTGTTAGCTAAAGTAGTTTATTTTTAGACCCTATCAAGCACTTGTTTTTACATCAAGAGGTCAGTGGATTTTCCTCATGCACTGGGAGGTAGCCTGGTCTGTTTAGTTTGGGGACACACTTCAGATTTCTGCATGTAGTTTTACTGGCTGGCGAGTTTGTTAAACAACTTCTCTTGTTTCTAGTGCCTTTATAAATTCTGTACAATTGAGTGGCTCTTGGCTAATTTATACAAAGCAAAGTACTTTTATTGAATAATCACACTTTTATAAGCTATTTAAAGAACACTACTGTATTTGTGTCTTTACTTTTGTTTGTGGTAGCATTTTGTATCTTTTAAGTTTGTTTGTGGTAATATTTTACTCCAGACACTCCTTTATTGTGATTTTACTGTGCTTTTACTGTGCTTTTACATTAAGAGGACTGTGATTATTCCTCTAGTGGCAGTAGGTGTTTACCTGGTCTATCTGAGGTGGGAAGCACACAAAACGGCTCTAAGTATTTTTTTGCTCTTATATATTGTAACTTACTTTAGCAATTTCAAAAAAACATACTGCCTGCTGCTGCTGTAAGTAGTTAATTGCACTGTATTACATTGTATTTGTTAGTTGTAGGGCTGTTGTAGGTAGTTTGTGTAGTCTTGTTGCACTTGGGCTCCAAACCAGCTATTCTACATTAAGAAGGTGTTTTTTTGCACCCTTGTGGCAGAAGTGTGTTGATCTAATCTGCCTGAGTCAGGGATTGCTAGCTGAAGGCTTATTTTGTGCTTTCCTGATTGCTAGTTAGCTTAAAACTTGTTTCTCTTTGCTCAAATTAAAGACTTGCATCTGTGCGGTGATGTTCTTCATGCAGCTGTGGTTATCAGTGCTCTATATAGACGCAAAAGCCTAGAAGCTCAGTTTTTCCACATACAGCTGTCAGTGAAACCCTTCTGAGCTTTTCTGCCACTCTAGGTGTAACTCAGTACTCACTGAGCAGCACTGACTTATTGATCATCCTTAGCCTACACAAAGTATAAACCCCTCTTGTAGTGTCGGTGCTACAAGTACAATCCTGTCAATTTAACCCATTCTCTTCCCTAATAAAACATACAGTAAGAGTCTGTTATCATAGATGGGCAGTTTCCCATCATCTCTCTAGCCAGCTTGATAGACATGGGCATCCTAAGGCAATTTCGCAATCATCTCATGTATTCTGACAATCACTTACTCCTGAAACAAACAAATACTTCATGTGAGCGATGTTGTTACACTATGAAATTGGAGGCAAGACTCTCACATAAGGACAAATTAAATGCTAAACAGGTTGTGACCACACATACACTTCCCAAAGTAAATAAGGACATGACACATAAACCCATATATGCTGAGGTATTCACTAGTAACTTACTAAAAGATCAGAGGCCTCCCAAACCAAAACCACTTGCACACATATCAATGAAAAAAAAAACAACCACAACACATAATAACACACACACCAGTGTCTCAACAAATAAGTCCATAAGGCATAACACCACAAAACCTAAGTATTGGTCGAAGGTGATTCCATTGTGAGACACACAGATGTTCCCTTCTCCAGGCTGGATAAGGAGTGAGTTACAGTTAGCTGCCTGTCAAGTGCCAGGATCTGTCAAGTCACTGAAGCACTCAGTTCAGTCAACCAAAAGTACCGGTATGACTCCATTATAGTCCATGTGGGGGTGAATCACTTGAGACTTTCCTCACTAGACTATCTGAAAAGAGACATGACTGAGCTCTCAGATTACGTAATGAAAAATTCCAGATAGACTGTTCAAAAAATCCCAATAGGTTTATTGTTGTAAGCGCTTTCATTCATCCACTATACACAATGAACTTCGTCAGACATTACCCAAAATCCCATATATTATAAAACCCTGTCAATTAAGCAATTAAAAAACAATCAATTCGAAGAACCATTATTTTCCTATAAACCTTTTATAGTGGATGAATGAAAGTGCTTACAACAATAAACCTATTGGGATTTTATGAACAGTCTATCTGGCATCTTTCGTTATTTCTCTAGTTGGTCGTATTTGTTTGGCTTTCAGATTATGTGTCACAGGCAGCTATATGCCTAACCTTTAGCACCATTTCGCCTTCTACAAGGATGATGGCACAGTACAAACAAAAAATGATTGACTTTAACAATTGGCTTAGCTTCTGGTATCAGTCCAAGGGGATCTGATATCTGTCAACCTGGGAAGACATGGTCAACAGGCCACACTGCTTTGCCATAGATGGCCTGCATCTGTCTTGTGCAGGCGTTTGGATACTGCCAAAAGCATTAGCAACTCATATTGTGCCTTTTTAGGCAGTGTCAAAATAACCAACCTCCCAACATAACAAAATCCTCTCTAGATAAACTCAAGGGACTGCTGCTTAATGCTACAAGTCTAAACGAAGTCTAAAAGAAGTACCTCATGAAGAGGATCCTAGGCCTTAAACACATGTCCTACATGGAGAGACACAAAAAACTCCATCTGATTTCTGCCTCATATAGTCTACTAAGAGGCGAGCTCTGCTTGACTTACAAAGCCATGTCTGACCCAGCTCTGTTGGAAATGCTACATCTAAAGAAATCCCAATACCTCCGCACCACACGCTCCAGAGACCTCAACCTCATTACCACAATCAACAGAACATGCTGGAGGGACAGCTTCATAACACAGAGAGTGCCCATGCTGTGGAATAGACTTCCTATACATATCAAGCAGAGCACCTCTCTGGCCCTCTTCAAGAGAAATCTTGATGAGTGGATGGGAAATAGAAACTTCACCGCGGGGATCACTCCAGTGGCTCTAATTGATAGAAGCACTGGGAACTTATGTCAGGTGGCACAATGCCAGGGCACTTCTATGGGCTAGGCTTGTAAAAGCTCCAGGGCCATTAGCCTAGTACACACCTATGAACCTATGAACCTATAAACAATAAACTTCACTCCCTGGAAGCACTCTTTACTTTGGAAGATGCTGATTTCTGTGTAGTCACTGAGACGTGGTTCAAAAGCATGGAAAGAACCCCAGCCATGCAGGGCTACAATGCCTTCCATACGTTCAATCCACAAAATGAGCATGAAAGAACCAAAGGAGAAGGTGTGCCCATCTTCATTAAGGATAAGTACACCTCTAGACTGGTCAAAAAGTATGACTCTTTTGAGCTACTCCATGTACAATTAACTATTGGCAAAGCCCCCTACCACATCATAACTAGCTGTAGGTCCCCCACCATGAAACAGGAAAAGCATACTGCATACTTGTACTTATTGGAGTCACATACCATACAGCCCAACACCTTTCTTATGGGTGAGTTTAATTATCCTACCATCGACTGGGAATCATGCATGACCACAATCATGCTGGCTCAGAAGTTTTTGGATTTTGTCAATGCAAATGCCCTGGAACGGCCAGTCAGCACACCCACAAGAGGCTCAAATGTCCTAGACACAGTGCTCACTAACATGGGAGAGCACTGCCCCTCCCTGTGTGATGTCCTCTCTAGTTAAGATTGGCCCATAAATCAGTCTCAATTTATGCAATTATAAAACCAGATACCCCATCAAGCTCAAAAATGCTTAAGAATTTTTCAAAGACAAATTACCTCCTACTAAGTGAGGTATAAGAAGTTTCACAGTTCCCTCAAACACATATTACATGGACTCCTATGCAGAGGTGTACACCAAAGCCCAGTATAACCACTTAAGCAGTTGTATAGAATTGGCTATACCTAACTGCATTAAACCCAGGTCTTGCCAAAAAACAAGCCACCCTGGTGGATCCCTTGTATAAGCAGACTATACAACAAGAGAAAGAAACAAGTGTCCAAGAACAAGAAGGAACTGACTCAGCAGAGGAACATATCCTTCTCTAGCTTAAACAAAAAAACAGAGATCTTGTAAAGTCCTCCAAAGCTAATTACAAATTAAAAATAGCCTCCTTAACTAAGGATAATCACAAGGCATTCTTTAACCATGTCCAAATCTAAAAGGGAATACCCAGCTATGCGCTGAACTGGTTGTGGATGGCATCACCCATACTCAGCTGGAGGTAATAGCCAACCAGCTCACTGACAGATTTAGAGCAAACGTCACCCCCTCACCCCTCCAGTCATCTCCCAAAGTATGCCTGCCACCATTCCTCAGCCTATTATCTCAAGAGAGCAGGTCATGTTGGCACTCTGCAACACCAAAAATATGGCATCAATCAGACCAGACAACATCTCAAGCTGCCTTTTAAACAACTTAGAAAATGACCTAGCAGACGTAGTTGGATCCCTGTTTAACCACAGCCTGCGAACTGGCTATGTTCTGGTGGAAATGAGGGCAGCAGCAGTAATTCCTCTGCACAAAGGGGGACAATCAACTGTCTCTGGGAATTATAGGCCCATAAGCTTGACTAGCCTCATCTGCAAGGCCATAGAAAAAATCATTAAGGACCTTATTAACAAGGAGATGGGTCATCTCCAAACTCTGGACCCAACCCAGTTTGGATTTGTTTAAGGTAGATCATGCCTGTTAAACACGGTTGACTTCTTTGAGAAAGTCACCAAAGCCCTGGATGAGGGAAAGAGAGTGCATACCACCTATGTTGACCTAGCCAAGACATTTGACACAATCCCCCACTGAGGTATTATAGAGAAACTCTCCATATTGGGAATTAACCTCTACATTACCAGATGGGTAGCCAATTGGCGCAACGACAGGACACAGACTGGATCCTGATGTTACCAGCCTATTAAATAAGGGACTGAGTTTTATTCCAGCTGTTTCTTCTGATGTGAATGAATTCATGACGGATGTTAGGTTGTTCTGCAGGAACGTGTCCCTGAAATGTATTTTTGGAGAAGGTTCTACGAAAGAACAGCAGACCTATAAGTAATTGAGCTTATTTACTCCAGTTAATCCTCCTCAAGTAGAACTTTTTATGAAATTGTGTGAGGATGAGATAAATAAGGTGAGAGGTACAACAGATAAAGCTAAGAATTGTTTCTATAACTTGAACAGGAAAGAAAAAGAGGATCTCCAACAGTTGAGAAGGACAGATAGCTTGGTGATCAAACCAGCAGATAAAGGTGGCTGCATAGTAGTGATGAATGCAGATTGTTATCGTAATAAAGTTTCACTGATGTTGGATGACAACATGACTTATCGCAAATTGAGTAAGAAAGAAGTAAATCAGAGAATTGAATGTATCAGAGGGAGCACCTATGATCTATTGATGGAAAGAAGGATCAGTCAAGATTTATATGAATTTTTTGAAACACCTCATCCTATGTTTCCCAGCATTGGTGGATTACCTAAGATACATAAAGATCTTTTGGACCCTCCCTTACGTCCCATTGTCTCTGGGAGAGGATGGATCACTGAATCCATATCCATGTATGTTGAAAATGAACTCAAGAAAGCTTTGCCTTATGCTACCACTGTCCTAAAGGATACAGACAGCTTCTTGAAAGACTTGTTCTCCACTGTTAAGTCTCTGGATGGTTTTGATGACCTTCTACTTGTAACTATGGATATAACCAGTCTCTTTACTGTGATGCCCCATGAGTATGGCCTGAGGGCCTTACATGATTTTCTGATTAGACATAATTTAACAACGGAACCTCTTTGTTCTCTGCTGGAATTAGTCCTTGAGAATAACATCTTTATGTATGGAGATACCTATTATTTGCAAACCTGGGGTGTGGCCATGGGAACTCCATGTGCCAACAGTTATTCAAACTTGGTCTTGGCTGAATGGGAATTTAAAATAATCTTCAGTGATGGAAATATCTGGAAGAATGAACTTGTCTACTATGGGCGATTTGTGGATGATGTTTTTTGTTTATGGAAAGGAGGTATTGACCAACTGGATCTTTTTGTCAGCTTCATTAACAACAGCACTGACTTCCTTGAGTTCAAAATGAAACACTCATCCTCAGTCATAGATTTCTTGGATGTCAAGATACGTTTACATCCAACTCAAGGTCTCTCTACTGGGGTGCATAGGAAAGAGACCTGGCAAAATCATTTCTTACACAGGCAGAGCATGCATCCAAGACATATTTTTGATAACATCTTTGACAACCAAATCTTAAGAGTCTCAAGACTATGTACTGATGAGGAGGAATTCTTGGAAGGGCAATCCAATCTATGTAGATATTTGAAGGATAGGGCTTACCAGGAAAATAATTTTCCACCAGTTTCACGGCGCAAACCTATAGAAAGCAAAGAGGTCAGCCTTATTACTCAGAGAGGTCTGAACAATCTTCACGAAGACAGTCTAATGACACAACACCTCAACAACTTAGATGTATGCTCACTTACAGTTCAGACAATCGACAGGTCTGTGAAGTGATCAGGAAATTTTGGCCGATTCTGACAGTGGATGATAAAATAAAGAACATCGTTGGAGAGAGACCCAGGTTTCTCTGTAAGAATAAAAAGAATATCAAGAGATTATTATGCCATAAAGATGGCTTTAAACGTGGTGGTCCACTATCAGACTGCAAAGGTACTTTTAAATGCTGCAGATGCAAAGCTTGTCCTTATTTAGACACCAGTAATACTTTTCTCCAACCAGTATCTGGATGTAACTTTCATTTCAATGTTTATGCTGATTGTGCTACTAGCCATATTATCTATTTGGCTACCTGTCGCAAGTGCCAAGCTTTCTATTTTGGTAAAACTGACCAACAATTAAAGGATCGTATTCTACGACATGTCAGAGACATTGATCAGAAAGTTCCACATAATGCCTTAGCAGCACACGTATTGGTCCATCCTACGCATAATTTCTTGTTCAAAGCAGTGGAAGTGGTCACCCAAAACATCAGGGAAGGAGATGTCCAAAACAGGACAGAATTGAGAAAGATCTTTTGGATCAACAATTTTAGAGCCAATCGACCCCCAGGTCTTAATACAATAGTACCTCTCAGACCTGTTCTGAAATCTAGAAGAAACCTACCAAACATTAATACATGATTCTAGCATTCTTAACATTGAACTACATTATAGGAGACAAATTTCCACTTTGAACATTTATTTTTGTCCTGTGCCTTTAAGAACTCCAATGACAATTAGCTACCAGCTCTTGATTGTGTTTCCTTTATAAACAGGAAGAGCTAACCGCACTTTTATATGATCTGAAGAAGGCATCTGCCGAAAGCGCTTATCGTTTGGACAATTTCATCAGCTTTTTACACTCCAGTGAAGTATATGTTTTTGTCAGCTTTGCTTACAAAGCATCTGTTAGCTGTGCTTTAACAACTTGAAGCCTGAAGTTGTGTATGTTAATTACTAGGCTAATTATTTCAGCATCTCAGTGAAGCTTGCATTTTGTCAGCTTCACTTTTTAAGTTTTCAATAAATTGAGTTTTAACAGCCTGAAGTTTGAAGCTGTGGATGACAACTGCTTGGATACTTAACTTTTTATGAACCATATTCTAGTGAAGTTTACATCCTGTCAGCTTCACTTTTTAAGTGATTAATAAATTGTGTTTTAACAGTCTGAAGCCTGAAGCTGTGGACGACACCCAAGGTCTTTTTTCTTTGTTCATACTGTCAAAGTGGGTAACTTCACCTCTAGCAAAAGACCAATTTCCAGTGGAGTACCACAGAGTTCTGTGCTGGGCCCCTTACTATTCAGAATTTATTTCTCAGCAGTTCAGGCAAGTTTGGATAGCTGGTGGCTGACCATGTTCACTGACAATTGCAAATTGGAAAAAATCATTGAGCCCACCAGTGATGTTAATATAGGTGGTACAGGGTTAACGCAGACAAATGATTGGTACCAAAGCCATGGATTAAAGCTAAATGCAAAGAAATGCATTATTAATCCCTTTGGGAAAGCTGATATCCCTGCTAATTACATTACAGACAGCACCTCCTAAGTGTAGACCCAGTGGTATGTGATCTGGGTATTCAGGTCGATAGATACCTGAACTTTGACCACCATGTATCCACAGTAGTAAGGAAATCCTTCTATGTGGTACATCTTATAAGTAAAGGCATCACATCTAGATCTAAGGATGTTATAATTCCATTATACTCAGCCCTCATCAGATCAATAATTGAGTACAATGCTCCCTTTTGCATGTACCTTACTAGACACCTGCAACAACTAGAGAAACCACAGAGGTTTCTCACAAAGAAATTATAGGGTACACAAAATATGCCTTACTTTGAAAGACTGAAAGCCCTGTCACTGTATTCTGTCTCCTACAGGTTGCGACGGGGTGATCTGTGCTTGGCTTAGAGGGCAGTCTCTGACCTGGCCCTGATGGAAATGCTACGCATTCATAAACCAAACTGCACGAGGGTCAGTCGCTCTAGGCATCTTAATGTAGTCTCTGACATGAACAGATCATGCTGTAGAGAGAGCTACATCTCCTAGATACTGCCACTTCTCTAGAACAAGCATCCAGTTCATGTGAAACAGAGCCTCTCCCTGACCCTCTTCAAATGCAACCTAGATCAATAGATGGGTGACTGCAAATTCACTCCTATAATACTGTCCATGTCCATCCTGGACAGAGGAAGTTGGTATTAATTACCATAGACCCTTACCTCTGTGAACTTGACTCACCTAACCACTGACAACAGGGGCAACCTTGGATAAATATGACTAGGTTTGTAAGGGCTCTATGGCCTTTAGCCTAGTAACTTTCTATGAACATATAAGCTTTAATTGCAATGTGTGCTTAATTACTCAACATAGTATCTAAGAAACAAGCATTGGTTGCAACAAATGCTTTTACCCTAAACCCGCATACTGTACACAGTCTCTTGTAATTGTATTTAGATACTTATGCAGTTATGTACTGTGAGACTGATGAAGCTGGACACATTTTTATATCCTGATTCACCAATCTAGGCACTGATGAATGTGTCTTTGGCATATACCGTGTGTTTAAGATGTCATAATAAAGTTGCTGAGCATTGGGAAGAGGATTTCAATTTAAATTTTCTTGAAATATCTTGCAGTATTTATGTAAACATACCTTCAACAGATCAATATTCACTGTTCTACTGAAATTGTCTGACTTTTATGAAGTTATTCTATAAACAAATAATCTTCATTTATTTATTTTTTCATGCATTTTTATTTGCTAAGCTGGCTTGTTACAAAGATTACAGCACATGTTATAAGTACAGTATGTCTGACAACATAAAACAGTTAACTTACAAAATTCATTTATAGCTTAAACTTAACACAATGCAAAATGGACCATAAAACAAATAAAGTTAGATATGAAATTTGAGGCAGTAATAACTAAACAGTTATTTTATGGCAAGTAGATTACAGGGGTAAAGTTGTAAAAGACACAGTATGCACACATATAGAAGCATGCAAATAATCAGATAAAGTTGTCAAAGACAGGGTATTTACATATGATCCAGCTGTTGTTGTGTCTTTTGGCTTTTCGCGGTTAGGGGTCGCCACAGCGGAACTCCGGTCCGCTAATGATTAGCAGTAGATTTTTAAATGCCGAGTTGCCAGCCCTGTTGCACAACCTTCAATGAAGGTGCACCCATTCACGCATGTCTCCACACAGAAAGACGCGCTAGCTGAGAATTAAACAGGACAACGTCTTATTGTGAGGCGACAATGCTACCGCAGCACCGCATGTGTTCCAGCTACATATTCAAATATAAAAGCTTAGCAAAGTTTAAGGCTTATAAAAGGTAATAAAAAGTGCTGCAGCCTCTGTTATATTCTTACCTTACTTAATGGCTATTATTTCCATTAGAGATCTGGTAACATTGCAAACTCACAATGTGTAGTAGTCTGGTTTATTCTCTGTGATCAGTGAAATATTGCTGAGGGTACTTTTACAGACTATTCAGTTCATCTGAAACCATGTGCTCTCCTTTAAGATAATAACATTCTGTAATGGTAGTCAGTACATTGCTAGTAAGCAGAAATTCAGTTTTGAAAAAAAGGTTCAGTAAGCTGGCTCAGTGGCAATGTGGGATGTGCCCATGACACAATGCAGACAGTACAGTTTTAGCCAGTAGTTTAGGCATGAAGTAGCCAGATGGGATGGAGAGGAGTGAGCAGTGGTGAGTGCTTGCCCTCTACTGGAGGGGGAAGTTGATTCAGACCTTACTGCAGTAACATTATTTAGAAGAAGACCTCAGACATGCATTTCTTTCATGTAAGGTGGGACACAGGGACACTAGTCCCATCAAGGAAACTTTCACAGTTTAGACTTGCCTGAAGACTACAATTAAGCAATCACCCACCATAGGGCTGGCAATTTAAGCATTGCTCTGCATAATGGCCAAAAAGGGAAAGGCATTAAGAGCACATAAAAAGTGTCATAACCCCTTCTGCATGACAGATAAGATCCATGGTCTGGCCTCCCTCTCTTGGTGGGAAAAATTACCAAGGAAACCTGTGTTAAACAATGCCTGAGGTAGCTGACCTAAAGGTAGCAAGCATTGAGTCATAACTGTATTTAATAAAATGCAATCCTACTTTGTGAGGAGTCTAAACCAACTTTCATATTTTTTTCTTTAACAGAGACATGTTGAATATCCTATACCAAATTTTCTTTGTGGTTGGCAATCTTCTCCTTGTATTATACCATATGGGTCTGATAGTTAATAGCTCTGATAGCTAAGGAAACACACACACACACACACACACACACACACACACACACACACACACACACACACACACACACACACACACACACACACATATATATATATATATATATATATATATATATATATATATATATATATAAATATAAATATATAGATTTTTTTTCCTTCTTCCCAGACGGGTCAAATGATGACAGGATCTACTCTGTTTTTCAGCAGGAATACCATTGGGAGTAACTCTATTCTTTGATCCCTTATGAGTATATGGCTGTGCAGCATATATGCCAAAATCGAAAAAGAAATTGTTTAGGTTTATAAAATGAGTTACAGAACAAGCTCTCCATCCATGCATCAATCTAGTTGTGTTGCTGACAATGACTCTTTGAACTTAAAGTGGATGCTTATGTGGGTATGAATACATTTGTCTCTGGAAATATGTACATTTAATGTCTTTGTTTGCTATCTTTTGACTTATTTAAGGAACAATCATGGCATGTGATTAGCTGAAACATAGCCACAATTAAAAATAAAAAAAAAACTGTTTTATATTTGCACCACCATCTTGGAAGGAGTTTAAAAAAAAGAAAACAACATTACAAATACTTGCATTAGGGAAAGATAAAATGTATATGTACTCTGAAATAAAAAGACACTGTTTGAAAATAATGAATGTTAAGAAAAGATATTGTGATGAGTGGCATAACATCACTGACCTTTGCAAATGCAGCCACTACATTTTTCACAGTCAAATGGAAAGTTCTTTTTCCTCTGATAAACTATTTTGCATAATCATTGCTAAACAATATTTCAGCAGCTAAAAGAAGCAATGTTGTATGGATTTCCCCTCTGAAATATAATACAGAATACAAGTCTGTTTATTACGTGAAACTAATAAATATATTTCAATGCCGAAAGTTTTCTTTTGTTGCTGCAGTGTTGTTTATCAATGATTATGTAAATCATCTTGTCGGAGAAAAAGAACTTTTTATTTGGCCCTGAAAAATGTAGCTGTTACATTCAAAAGGTCAATGATGGAGTACACATAAATTAAAAGGCTCTGTTGAACAGTGAAAAGTGATAAACGACAAGGCTGCACCCATACTCTTAATGCGCAATAAAGTTGGATGTTTCATTTTCGCATAAGCCTTTGCTTTATTTATGCTTCTTACAAACCACCCTCTTGAATAAACTTAATGGCAATGCTGATATAATTTCATAAAGAAAACATGAAATTACCTTTCAGCATTTCAAAAATATTTGATCTGCTTCTGAAAAGGGGCAGCTGTCACAGTTATTGCATTAGCTATAGAAAGTTGTGCATTTCTAGTGTTCAGTCAGATAATAATAAAATTAAGTAACCTATAAGGCTGCATTCATTAAGAGAAGCACCTTCTTGTAACTGCTGCGGCTGGAACATTTTTCCCAGAAGATTACAGTCATGACCTCACTGTTAGTAATAAAAGTAATAAAAGTAATAAAAGTATTCCCAGAAGATTACCGTCATGACCTTACTATGTTAGTAATAAAAGTAATAAAAGTATTCCCAAAAAATTACAGTCATGACCTCACTATGTTAGTAATAAAAGTAATGAAAGTATTCCCAGAAGATTACAGTCATGACCTTACTATGTTAGTAATAAAAGTAATGAAAGTATTCCCAGAAGATTACCGTCATGACCTTACTATGTTAGTAATAAAAGTAATGAAAGTATTCCCAGAAGATTACCGTCATGACCTTACTATGTTAGTAATAAAAGTAATGAAAGTATTCCCAGAAGATTACCGTCATGACCTTACTATGTTAGTAATAAAAGTAATGAAAGTATTCCCAGAAGATTACAGTCATGACCTTACTATGTTAGTAATAAAAGTAATGAAAGTATTCCCAGAAGATTACAGTCATGACCTTACTATGTTAGTAATAAAAGTAATGAAAGTATTCCCAGAAGATTACCGTCATGACCTTACTATGTTAGTAATAAAAGTAATGAAAGTATTCCCAGAAGATTACAGTCATGACCTTACTATGTTAGTAATAAAAGTAATGTAAGTATTTGTCTCTTGTTTAAGAAGCAATTTCATGCAGTCAACAGAAAATCTTTCACGACTGAGGGGAAAGAAAGGAAAAAAAAAAAAATAGAATCTGACCAAGAAAATTGGCAGCTATTAAACTTATGAGACATCCCAACATAAATTATTTGGCTGTATATTTTAAAATAAAAAAAAATTATATTTTCAAATTACTTTCTTCACTTAATTTCCTAAATAAATGAAGATACATAATAGTGGTGGTATGCAATATTCGTTTACTTTAATGTCTTGTGATGCCTCCATAAGCCTTCTGTAGTATGTGAAATGGTTACTGGTTACAACTTTTCCATGGAAGGTAATTTTAAATAAAAGAACCATCCTTAGGAAGAGAGTTGCACAGGATCACTGTGCAGGTAATAATATACATTGCCACAGAGGGATAATGAAATTATGAGCGAGCTAAATTTTAGCAGTATAGCTACACCATACAATACTACCTCCAAAATAATAATAATAATAATGATAATAATAGGTTCATAGGTAGGTACTAGGCTATCTGCCCGAGGGCATTTGTAAGCCTAGCAGAGTGTGTCGGCTTTCACCGCCCCATTGATTAATTAACTGAGCCTCTGTCAAGCAGAGCCCATGAAGTGATCCCAGGGGTGTATTTTCTGCTACCCATCCACTCGTCAAGGCTTCTCTTGAAGAGTGTCAGTCAGGGGCTCTGCCTAATGTAGTTAGGACTTTTGTTCCAAAGCATGGGGAGTGTCTGTGACAGGAATCTATCCCTCCAGCATATTCTATTTATTGTTGTGGCGAGGTTTAGCTCACTAGAGCGCGCGGCTCACAGTGACTTGGATTTCTTTAGGTGGAGCATGTCCATCAATTCTGAGTTGGACATGGCTTTGTAAGTCAGGCAGAGATCACCTCTGAGTAAGCGATATGCCACTGAGTACAGCTGGATAATAGAAATAATTTTAATACATTGTTGCATTGGTGCTTTAACATTTCAGATTACTAATCCTGATGATGAGTTAACCCTTACTGTTTGCGTATTATGGTAGTGTACAACACTCCCACCCTCCCAAATGACAGGGCAGCTATTGGACTTGTCCACCCTGGTCTGGAATGTCAGCTCACACGCCTTTGAAGGTTGCATTGATTCCATCAACACAGAGTATCAGCATCTAACGTTCCCCCCATGGTGTGTAACGTCAGTGATTTGTGTCGCCTTTGTGTCTGATTCTCATGCTCATTCTACTCCATCACTGCTTTGTGAATAATTAAATAATGTAGATCATTTGTTTTCATGAACTACATTTCAATGCCATTGTGTCTTGAGGGTGGTCAGCGTGATAAACTAGCAATGCCCCATTGCACTGTGTATGCTGAATCTCACTTCTGTTTCGGCTGTGACTGCATTTATTATCTGAAGCAGCTAGTCTCAAAGCTTTGTCTGTATCTCATTAATGTTCAGGGAAAACATAGAGCTAGCAGAGTGTCTGTGGGCCAGGCTGTATAAACTAGTCAGACAATAAGACAGTGACAATTCAGTCATTTCTGGTATTGCAAATGCTCATGCAACTGTGCTTTCTCTAACATGCAGTGGCCTTAGAGGTGGAAGTGTATTTGTTGAGGATAAAGAGAAAATGATTTTCTGTTCAGGAGATGTTGTCAGGGCACGGCCTCAAAGAAATATATAATGTTTGTGTTCAATGTGTATTAAACCCTGTTTTCAGTCGAACAGGCTCAAAAGAGTCCTATCGATTAAAGTAACATAGTCAGGAACTCAAATATATGTTTTTATCACATCTTTATTTTTAAGAAATATTAATGTCTCTGCTTAACTATCAGAATAAACATTTAGTATTTTTGTAAGCTGCTCAGCACAATGTTCTGATACAAGCAATCATACAGAGCTGATTTTGCATTTCACTTGAAGGTTCATTTTTCCAGAGTGCAGTCTATGACACTATGGTATGATAATTTATTGGGTTCTTTGTTTTGGGTAGCTCTGTTCATTAACTTGGAACAAAGGTACTATGAACTGTTGCTTTATTTAGGCATTTCAGGGAAGAGTAAATGCACACTTTTTATGGCTGACTGCCTTTGATTTCCCTCCAGTGCAATGTTCTAGACAAACTTATATTAGCCCTTTTTATTTTAGAGAGGGACTGATGGAACTGCTCTTGTGAAATAGTAAAACTTTAAATATAATATCTCTTCTGCTTGGTCACTTTGTTAGCCAGAGATTTCATGTTTCCTATTTTATTGGCATTATTTGCCGACTCAGCTGTGACAACAATGATGACTTGTCTTTGTAGACCAGCAGATACTATGATGTTTGAAGTGACAAGGTATGAGGAAACCTGCATTGCAGAAATTCAACAAGTTTATGACTTCAGTGGGAAGAAAAGTAGACAGAGCTTCAAACAACTTGCTCTGTGGGCGTTTGCTAAGTGTAAACTGAGAAACCAGGGAAGCAATTCAAATAGAAATTATCAAGACATTTCATAGAAATGTAATGGGTTCTATTCTCAAAATAATGGCAGTAACTTTCCCTCCTCCATTATCTGTCCTTCCTTTTACACTCTATCTCTCTTCTCCCTCTACCATTTTATATAGTTGGGGCACTTCACGTTGATCCCCCTTAACAACTCAGACCTATAAGGTCTTTTTTCCTCATAGTGGTAGCTTAAAAGGATCAAACCTATAAATATTTTCATATAAAGTTAAGACTGCATGAGGATACCACCTTACAACTTGAATACACTATTTAGTATCTGTAATACAATGTAAATTATTTTGTGTATTTCATACCTCTTACAAACCAAAATCTGCTTTTCTTGTGAATTTGTTTTTTTTTTTCCTTTGTGTGTTTTTGTAATGTCCCTAGGCTAAATCTACCGGATACCTACCTAATACCATTAGTGACCACCACCCAGCATATATCCTATGCAATACTACTCCAACCCCAGGCCAACACCAATACAAATCAACCAGAAATTTGACTAAGTTCCAACAATCCATATTTAATGAAACCTTAAAGTAAATTGGAAACCCATCAAATCCCTGTCACTTAATGAGGCTGTTGAATTCTTTAACTCAACATTCCTAGACATCCTAAATAGGCAAGCACCCACCTGCCACAAATGAATAAATATATCCATGCAAGCTGGCTTTCAAATCCACCAAAGAAGTCATGTCCATAAGGGATAAAATCTGGAAATCATGGCAGAAAAACAAAGACCCCTCAACTCTACTACATTACAAGTAACTCTGTAACCAGGCAAAACGTCTAATAACCAGTGATAAAAAAGCCCACTACCTTCACCTACAAAGCCAACATAAAAATAATCCCCAAACATTCTGGTCTTCCATCAACCAACTATTACATCCAGGCTTGCAAAGCAACTCATCCCCTGACCCACACAAACCCCTACCGAACTTACCACCCTCTTCAATTCCTACTTCATTGACACCATAGCTAACCTAACCACCACCTTTCCTACAGTTAACAGCACCACCACCAAGACAGCTGATGACCAAATTCTCCCAGAAAACAATCCTACCCTCAACTCTGACCTAAGGTTCTCCCCCATACCCACCGCCACAATAAAAAAACTTTTAAATAAGCTGTATTGTACTCTAGCCCCTGACAAACTACCTCCACAGTTCTTGCAGCAAATCTTGATGAGTGGATGGGAAATAGGGAATACACCCCAGGGATCACTTTTGTGTCTCTGCTTGACAGTGGCACAGGAAAATAACTTTCTTGGCTGGCGTAAGCCAGGGAACATTGTTGGCTAGGCTTACGTAGGCCCTTGGGCCGATAGCCTAGTACCTACCTATGAACCTATGAACCTATGAGCAAACTCTACAGCTTATCTGATCAGCATACTCAGTAACAGATCGATTAAAGAATCCTTTGTCCCAGACATCTGGAAAAAGCATTCTCCCCTTACACAAAGGCAGCACCAACACAGACACCTCAAACTTTCAACCCATAGCAATTCTCTCACCCCTCACTAAAATATTGGAAAAATGCATCCATGCCCAACTCCTCAACCATCTGCTTGAAAACCAAATTCTATCACCCACTCAGCATGGTTTCAGACCTGGACACAGCACCACTACTGGCCTCCTCTCTTTCCTTGATATAGTTAACTGGGCATGGGATTCTGGTAAAATAATCGCTTCTCTTTTCTTCAACCTGTCCAAAGCTTTTGATATCATTTCCCACTATCCTCCTCTCTAAACTACCCACCCTCCGCATTTCCTCATCTGCCCTTCAATTGTTCAATAGCTATCCCTCCAATAGGCAGCAATCCACCAAATAGCAACAGTCTTACTCTCCTTTCCTCAGTACTTCCACAGGGGTATCCCAAGGCTCCATACTTGGTCCTCTCTTATTTAGCATCTTTATTAACAACTTTCACTCCACTGTCCCACAATGCTCAGTTATCCAGTATGCTGATGACTCTACAATAATATGCACTGCAAGTTCCAGCTCTGAACTCCAGCAAATCACCCAGAACACCTTCACCTCTACTGAATCTTGAATGCTTAACAATCATCTTGCCATAAATCCAAAAAAAACTAAACTAGTATTTTTTACACCTAAGAAAACCACTCTCCTAGATAAAAAAAAACTCTTTACTATAAAAGCTCAAGATAATACTACTATAGAAGTTGTTCCCCACACTAAATTACTAGGCATTATTATAGATGAAAACCTTAACTTTGACCTGCACATAAACAATAACATCAAAAAAACACACCAAAGGCTCGGTATGCTCTACAGGCACCAACACTTTCTTAGCCTCTCTACTAGACAAACCCTTGCAACTACCTTTTGATTACCCCCTCTCCTTTATGGTGCCCCTCTCCTCACTAATATCCAAAATTCTACAAAATCCAAACTTGATATGTGTTACAACACAATAGCCAAATTTACCACCAAGGTCAAATTTCGTCCCACTACTGTAACTCACTGAAACAATTAGGCTGGCTGGAACTCCCCCACCATCTTTCATTTACCCAACTAACTACAGCACACAAAATAATCTACAGACCCACAGACTATCCTGCTCTCTCAACCCTGCTAGCCAAATACCAACCCAGCAGGCAACTAAGATCTGAAAATCATCTACTTCTAAAAGTAGACACGCCCACCTTACCTGCTGGACAACTCCTCTAATCCTTCACCATCATCAAACTATGGCACTCACCTCCACCTTCTATAAGAAACACAGGCAGCACCACCACCTTCAAACAAATACTGAAAAACCATCTCAACTCTTCCTAGCTATGTACCTGCTCTATAACCTAACCTCTTCCTTCTCCTTATAGGATAACTAAACTCCCATGCTTTTTGCTACTAGTGACTGATGATACTTTCTCCATATTTATTATTTTTTTCTCATCACTTGTTGATACTAGTACAATAATGCTGATTAATATATCACTGTTTATACCTCTATGATTGAATTCATCTGGCAGCCAATTAAATTCCTGCTTTTATGTATATATTTTGTATATATTACTATAATCAAACCAACTAAATTCCTGCTTTTATGCATATATTCTGTATATATTACTGTAATCACTATGTGTAATACTGTTTCTACTCCTGTACCAATTAATATTTAATTTTTTCTGTATCTAATGTTCTTGTCGGAGCTTTTCTCCCCAGGCCTCCACTGAAAATGGGCTCTTTTAGGCCCAGTGGACTTTCCCGGTAAACAAATGCAATAAATAAATAAATAAATGCATCTGAAAATGGGTCCATTTGCATCACCATTGTACTCTGGATAACAGATGTAAATAAATTAATGCATTTTCCACATAAACTCAAAAGTGAAGAAATGTCATACAAGGCAAAAATCTGCTTATTTTTACTTTACAACCCACATATAATGGTATAGAGATTATGCTGTAGGAAGTTAAGCAGTCATTGGATGAGTTGTAAGTTGTGCTTAGGATGTGGATACCCTTTAAATGGCGTGTGGTTAGCAGTCACATAACACAGAGTGTTATGACTGGTTGTCTCTCTGATCATAAGCATCTCATTATTTGAGACATGGGTGTCAAACAATTCACATTTAGAGCAGAGTGAGGTAAATTTTGACATTCCTGTTTAATGATGGTTCAGTGAATATACTAAGAAATTTAAGGACTACATTGGTCAATTTAAAGTTTGCCTAATTGACATCCATGGAGAATATAGAATTTTAGAAAACCAGATATTCAATGTCCATTTAAATATTGATAAATAATTTGACAAAATTTACACGTCTAGGTAAAAAATGTCTTTGTACCAATAAATACCAAATTGTAAATATATATACGACCAAATAACCAAAAATATATAACAAATATTATCTAAAAAGGACTGTAGCTCACTGCAAATGCTTACTTTCAAAAAATCACTTTTAATAGAAAACAAATAAAAACGAACCCCTGAGGGTTAAAACTGTTTTACACACAGGTTAAGTTCTTTCATCTGCTACAAAATTCAAAGTGGCTTAGTGGTAGAATTTTTGCCTGCCATGTGGGAGATCCGGGTTTGATTCCCGGTTAATGCACTAATTAATCCCAGTCCAGGTTAGGCAGAGTCCCTCATTGACTCTCTTCAAGAGGAATCTTGATGAGTGGATGGGAGATCGTAGGATTACCCCGGGTATCACTTCTGTGTCACTGTTAGACAGAGGCACAGTATACTAACCTCGAAAAAGGGCATAGCAAAATAAATTTAAAATGGGTGTCGAAAGCCAAACACATTCTGGCTAGGCTTATAAATGCCCTAGGACATATAGCCTAGTATGAACCTATGAACCTATGAACTGCAGACTTCATCAGAACAGTGAGATGTATATTGCTTCCCCTATATAATACATTTTTAAAAAAATCAAGATCCAGTGGGAATGCTCAATCAATTAACCTTCTCATGAATAAAATATAACCTTATGAATATTCATTAATTCTGCTCATTCAACCTGTTACCATACAGTTTCTGAGTATACCTATAAAACAATCACATGTGCTTATGTATATCACATTAAGGTATAAAAACACATTATATAACATATAAATGTGTTAAAATTATTCTGTGGTAAAAAGTATGTGCTTCTTTGAAACACAATATTGCACTTTCATTATATAGTATAAGAACACATTTATGCAAAAAAAAATATATAACATATAAAAATGCTCATTATGTGCTAAGTTAAAAATATATACATCTTAACACTCAATATTGCACTTTTGTTATTTAACCATTATATCCTGACACGTTGCCTCCTTTCTTATTGTACCAGCTTTCTTTTTTTATTTTACTATTCACTTGTTTCTAACATTATTCTATGTGTACATACCCTACTACAACATGTCATTCGTATCCTTGTGTACATATACCCTACTACAACATGTCATTCATATCCTTGTGTATATATACCCTACTACAGCATGTCATTCATATCCTTGTGTACATATACCCTACTACAACATGTCATTCATATCCTTGTGTACATATACCCTACTACAGCATGTCATTCATATCATTGTGTACATATACCCTACTACAACGTCATTCATATCCTTGTGTACATATACCCTACTACAACATGTCATTCATATCCTTGTGTACATATACCCTACTACAGCATGTCATTCATATTCTTCATATCCTTGTGTACATATACCCTACTACAACATGTCATTCATATCCTTGTGTACATATACCCTACTACAGCATGTCATTCATATCCTTGCGTACATATACCCTACTACAACATGTCATTCATATCCTTGTGTACATATACCTACTACAGTATGTCATTCATATCCTTGCGTACATATACCCTACTACATCATGTCATTCATATCCTTGCGTACATATACCCTACTACAACATGTCATTCATATCCTTGTGTACATATACCCTACTACAGCATGTCATTCATATCCTTGCGTACATATACCCTACTACAGCATGTCATTCATATCCTTGCATACATATACCCTACTACAACATGTCATTCATATCCTTGCGTACATATACCCTACTACAGCATGTCATTCATATCCTTGCGTACATATACCCTACTACAGCATTTCATTCATATCCTTGCGTAAATATACCCTACTACAGCATGTCATTCATATCCTTGTGTACATATACCCTACTGCAACATGTCATTCATATCCTTGTGTACATATACCCTACTATAGCATGTTATTCATATCCTTGTGCATATATACCCTACTACAACATGTCATTCATATCCTTGTGTACATATACCCTACTACAACATGTCATTCATATCCTTGTGTACATATACCCTACTGCAACATGTCATTCATATCCTTGCGTAGATACCCTGCTACAACATGTCATTTGTATCCTTGCATCCAAGATTGGTTTAGTGGAAATATGGTCATTCAACCCAGGTTCTTTGGTTGCATTTAACCTGAGTTGCCATTTGACCTCTTCTTCAGCTAATTTGACCTTAACATTTCCTCCCCTTAAGTCCACCTTTACCCGTTCTAAAATCCTAAATTTAAACATGTGGCTTGCATTGTATTTAAGTATGTGTCTGCACAAAGCATTGTTTTTATCATTTTTCCTTATACAGTAGGTATGATCATATATCCTGTTCCTCAATTGTCTGCCCATCTTGCCCACATAATAACTCGGACATGCCATACACTTGGCCAAGTATATGACATGTTGGGATAAACAACTCCCTTTCTTAAACCTTACACTAGTGTGGTTGACATCCCCTAATGTAATTATTTTCTCTTCTATAATCTCCTTACACTGCTGACACTGGCCACATTTTTTGGTGTGCCCATCTCCAGTATCACCCTTTATTCTGCCTTTCACTCTCTCAAACCTATTTTTTAGGTTAGACCCAGTCTTATAAACATAGATAGGCCCTGTACCCACTTTACGGTGAACCAAGTTGTCACTTCTTGGAATATTCCAATTTTGTCTGATTATTTTCTTTATCTCCTCACATATGGACTGCACTGCACTACACAAGCCTTGTGGTATGAATTTTCTTTCTCATTCTTATGTTCTCCCCTGTTTTTCTCCAATCCAATACCAAAATGTGGTTTGTATTTTTTCCCCCATTCTCTCAGTACATATTGAGTTACATCATCATTTAAATATCTGGGGTAACCCCTTTTCCCAAATAATATTACTATATATTCTAACTCTTTCTTCATTTAGTTGAAATCAGATGTCATTCTCGTACCTCCTATACACTGACCATTAATGATGCTCTTTTTTGACTTATTGGGTGACAACTAGTATATTCTAAATATGAGTTGATGAAGGTTTCTTTTCTATATATTCTGGATTTAAATCCTGCTATCCCATGCAATATAAAGGTGTCTAAGTAAGCTATCCCTGTCGTGCTACTACTATGGGTGAATTTAGCAATAACCCACGCCTGGGTGTGGGTAATGCTGGATTTACCCACGGCTGGTGTGGTTTGGTCACAATGGCGAAGCCCGAGTGGCCAAACAAAGACAACCGTGGGTAAATCCAGCATTACCCACACCCAGAAGTGGGTTATTGCTATTATACAATGACATTATTTAAGGAAAAAAATACTTACTTTTCTTAAATAATGGCATTGTATAATGCCTCTGTGCTGCCCTTCTGCAGCTATCTGGTATTCTGTGGCAGTTCTAATGTACTGCGCATGCTTACGTAGTACATCAGAGCTGTGGGTGGAAGCAACAGAGAAAGCAAGATCTCCGTTGCTTTTTACAAAGTGTCTCACTATGTTAAAGGACTTTAACATAGCGAGACAGCTTTAAAAAAAGCAACGGAGAAAGTAAGATCTCCGTTACTTTTTTTAAAGCTGTCTCGCTATGTTAAACTCCTTTAACATAGCGAGACAGTTTCCAAAAAGCAACAGAGATCTTGCATTCTCCATTGCTGTAAAAAAAAAAAAGAAAGACTTATACTAATGGAAAAAGTCCGGGCGACCGGACCTTTTTCCATTAGTATAAGTCTGATTTACAATGTGCACGCTGACCAATCAGCGTGCACATTTTGGAATATTAATGGGGGGTCATTGTATAATTTTAAATAACTACTGATGACATTCAAATACTTCACAAATGCATCTACTATTTGTGCCAATACTAAGATCAATAAAATTAGTATCAAAATGGAAGCCAATAATTTGTCCTGAAGGCATCTGTATATCATAATAATGTCACCACTAAGAAACTGGTAGGACAAAGAAAAGAAAGACAAATATATCAGTTGTTCTTTATAGGACAAGTTATGACAGCCATCTATCTGCCTAGTAAAGGTTTTCAGAACCCATTCCAACTTCTTCAGTTGCGAAACATTTAATGCACATAAAAGCCCCTCATATTCAATAATAGGTCTTTTACTTGTTATGCAGATCTTTAGTAACACACAACTATGTCTGCTTAAGAAACATTGAAGGACATTCCTCAAATGACCATAACATTTCCTAATAATGTTTGAACTATTAACTTCAAACTTCAATCTATTATACCTAGCTGTCTCATTACCTCAGAAGAAACACAAATTTCATTGTCCAGGGCATATGGATATTGATTATTATTATGCCCAAAATATAAAATGGTAAATTTTCCATTGTTAAATCTCACAGCTTTGGTTGCTATCCATTCATATAAGTTATCCGAGTAAGATTGCAACAGATACCAATCACTAATATTAGTTACTGCCCACCCTATCATATCATCAGTGAACTTACTTAATCATACAGAGTTAGATTTTGGACATTCTGACATAACTAGACCAAATAATAGTGGCCCCAAGACTGAACCCTGAGGTAGTTCGATGGCCATCAATCTAGACTTGGAGTAGGAGTTTTTAGCTCTCACGCTGCATTTGGAAATCTATTTAGCTACATAGCCATAATTATCAGTCCTCATTAGCATGGAGGATGGAGTCAAAATGCTTAGCTAAATCCAAAAACACAAGATCAGTGGTTAGTGAATTATTCAATGAGCTAATAATTTGCTCATAAAAACTTAACAAATTAGTGGCACATGGTCTCCCTGAAAGGAATCCATGTTGATATATCTGAGCTAAAGTTCAGAACTTGCTTACAGAAAAGTCGCAGTGTCATCTCAAAGCACTTACCAAATATGCAAGTCAAACTAATAGTTCAGTAGTACTCTACCATATATTTTGGTTACTTTTCAAAATAGGGACTATTATAGCTTCTTTCCACAGTTCAGGAACAAATGCTTGCTTGAATGATTTTTGGAACAAATAAGTTAAACATGGGATCAACTTTTTGGATATTCCTTTTAAAAAATATCCATTAAGACCATCAGGTCTTGCTGCTGAATTTTAATTTAGTTTAATAATCATTGGAGGATGTGTATAGAGGGACATGAAGAAAGGTGCATTATAGTCAGGTATTGGTGTGGTGAAGGTTGTGAACTATGAAGGTATTATACCCTGTCATATGGATGTCCTGCACATAGTAATTGTGTTACATACAAGGGGGTACTAACCACCATGGACACATGCTGGTGGGCCTTCCACATACTATATATCCCAGGACAAAGGCCACATAACTGATCTGCTGATAGGGTGTGATTTCTACAAGATCCTTGGTTTGTGCATTTGTTTGCATAATGAAACACATCCCCACATGTTTTTTTTTCATCTCATATGTTGTTATGGCTGTGGCAGCAATCTTTGATATGTATTGATACTGTCTGTATTATACCACTATCATAGCTGGAGTCAATGATTGTCCACAATCTGTAGTTCTCCAGACAGCTGTTGGAACACAGGCTTTCTATGTCATTCTTGATGTCTATGATTTCAATCATGGACACAAAAAGGCCTAGCAAACACCCCTGGTGTACACACTTGATCTCTGGACATGAGATATAGGTCACTTCACACATTTCTAAATATTTAGATGCCACATATGTGATCCAATGTTTTACCCACTTGGTGATATAGATGTCAATGGCCACATCTTTCATTGTGGAGTGAATACCTCAGTGTGGCCTCCTGTCAGCTGCCTTGGCCTTTTCAAGTTCCACAGGATGATGCTTTTTGATGAGATCTGAAAGATGTAACAGACTTGGATGTAGCATCAAAAACTCACATATGTCTGTTGCACACAGCTGGGATATTACTAGTGTCCATTTAAAGAAGGTCCATGATGACATGTTCATTTACCTCACAGATCAGGAGAGTCAGGATGTGTCTATACATGCATGAATTAGGTGCTGTCCCCAGCCCACTCAGATGGATGCATGTTGATGTACACCCTCCTACAGGACTGTAGTCCATCTGGAGGGTGTGTTGAAGTGTGTATCACACCATGTCAGGTAGGCGTATGTTCTGAGTCACACTATAGGTGATCTGTGCTGTTGTCACAGCCCATTGTTTCTGTGTGATAGGCCTGCATGAAGGTGCATACTACCTATCTTGATTTGTCCCAGGGTTTGGACACAGTCCCCTTACTCAGGTATCATTGACAAATTCTACCAACTTGAGATTAGCATTTACATCACTAGATGGTTAAACAATGTCCTCACTGATGGACCACTTACTGTGAAAGTTGATGAACTAACCTGTACTACTGCAGCTGTCACCATTGGTAGACCCCAAGGATCTGTGCTGGGCCCTATAGTGTTTGTAATTCATTTCTTAACAGTCCAGGCTACAAAATATCACATGTAGCTTACCAAGTTGCTGATTCATGCATATTGCTTGCAATCATTGAGTCTACCAATGATGTGACTACAGTGCAAGAGGGGCTAACACACACAAATGATTGGTGCCACAAAAATGGTCTACTAATAAATACAAAATGTGTCTGGATTTGTGCCTTATGCAAAGTGGAATTTCCTGGTAAATACACCATTGACAACATTTCCCCCTATGCTGAAACCAGTGGTTCAAAAACTGGGAATACATGTAGATAGCAATCTGAACTTCAACCAAGTGTCTACAGTGGTATGAAAAGGCTACATCATATACCTCAGACGTCAGGCAATTTTTATCCATATCTGAGGAGGATATAACAGCACTGTACTCAAACCTCATCTGAACACTAATACAGTAAAATGCTTCTTTTTTTGCATTTACCTGACCAGACACCAGCAGCAGCTGGACAGACCATGGGGGTTTCACACCAAGAAAATACAGGTCCTTCAAACCATGCCATGATCTATATGGATATAATGAAATCCCTGTTCCTGAAATCAGTATTGAAAAGTATAAGGTGACTTGTGCCTGGACTACAGGACATCTTTGACCCTGCCCTAATGTCTATATTGCACATCCACAATTCAGCAGTCTGTTGAGAGGAAGATGGTAAAAGCATTGTCCCACATGCTGTTGTTAAATGCTGTCTCTACTTTCAAGCAAGTGACCTACATACACACACACACACACACACACACACACACACACACACACACACACACACACACACACACACACACACACACACACACACACACACACTTAACTACAGTGAGAATAAAACCCCTATCTATCAAAGATACACAGACTGGTGTGGAGTTTCTCAGACAACACTTTATAGCTGATATCAACAGTGTCTTTTGAGGATAATATAACAGTGTCCCACATGCTGGTGTAAAATGCTCTCTATAATGTCAAGCAACAGCTCTCTGTAATGTCAAGCAACAGCTCACACACACACACAGTTAACTGCAGTGAGAATAGAATCACTACCTATCTAAATACACAGACTACAGAGCACAGTACTTTACGCAAGCACTATGGCACAAGTCTGACTTACATGGCTGCAGATCAACTTATAGTGGGTGATAGCAGTGCATGTTGGAGAGAAGAAGTTGGGAGGCCTGCATGAAATGGATCTGTAGGCATGTGCAAGTATCAAAATACTGTCACTTCATGGGAATGGATTAGTAACTGTGGGATACACACTTCTGCTTTTCTAGCTAGACACACACACACACACACACACACACACACACACACACACACACACACACACACACACACACACAAACACACACACAGCTCACTGTAGTGAGAACAGAACCACAGAACCCCTATCTAAGTACACAGATTAGAGAACTCAGTACTTTACTTTAGGATAAACAATTCTGCTCTTGTGGCTAGACACACACGCACACACAGTTGACTGCAGTGAGAACAGAACCCCTACATACACAGACTACACAACACAGTATTTTACTCAAGCACCATGGCACAAGTCTGGCTTTTACATGGCTGCAGGTCAGCTTATAGTGGATGACATCACCAGTGCATGTTGGAAAGAAGTAGTTGGAAGGCCTGCATGAAATGGATCCAAAGGTATGTGCAAGTATGAAAATACTGTCAATTCATGGGATTGGAGCACTAACTGTAGGATATGCACTTCATCTCTTCTGGCTAGAGACACACACATATAAAAGATTGCAGTGAGAACAGAACATCTACATTTCTAACTACACAGACTACAGTACTCGTTACTTTATGCAAACACCATGGCACAAGTCTGACTTTTACATGGGTGCAGATCAACTAATAGTGGATGGCATCATTAGTGCATGTTGAAAAGAAGACATTGGGAGGCATGCATGAAATGGATCTGTAGGCATGTGCAAGCATCAAAATACTGTCAATCCATGGGATTGGAGTGGTAACTATAGGATACACACTTCTGCTCTTCTGGCTAAACACAGACACACACTCTATGTTGACTGCAGTGAGAACAGAACCATTACCTCTCTATACCCATACCTATAGTAGATGATATCAGCAGGCCATGTGGGAGACAAAATGTTGGGAGAACAGACCTGCATAGGCTCATAGCTTTATATGTACATAGGAGGTTACTAGCCTAATGGCCTTATGGGATTTAGGAGCCTAGATGTGTAAAAACACAGGTACCCTTATAGAGCATAGTTGGATGGTCATTGTTAGCAGAGTGATTTTGTGAGCAGCACCAACTGACCCTGTCTATGAAGGACATAGGTGCCACCCCAGAGGTACCTTTACACTCACACAACCTGTAGTTAAGGTTGCACTTGAACAGGGTCATTGAGGAGCACTGATTCACACATAGTGGGAACCTACACAGAAGTGTGAGTCACTGGGGGACTATATATTCCTCCCCAGTATGTTATGTTTATGTCACAGGCTAGGTTGAGAACCCTGGGCCAAGTCATTCTTGTCCCATTTGATTTGCAGATTTGCAGCATTTGCAGTAGGGCAGGATCTGAGACTGCTCTGTAGGGCAGGCATATGTCATATCTTAGCAGATTGCATGATACTGAGGAGTACACTGACAGGTATTTCAGTCTTTCCATGTATGTCATGTTTGGAGGCCCTGGAGTCTCCCAGGCACAACCCTGTGTTATCTCCAATTGATGCAGGTGTCTGGTGAGGTACAGACAGAAAGTGGATTTTGTACTCAATTAGTGTCATGATAAGGATAGAGTACAGCAGAGGTATGACCACCCTGGCCTTGGATGTGATGTCAATATGTATGATGTGCGCAATGGAGAATGTGTGTGTCACCACTATGGGCACATAGTGATGAAAGTGTAGATTGCTATCAACATGTGTTCCCAAGTCTCACAACACTGTGTTTGACCATAGAGGGGTGCTATGTATATCATAATTAGCAGGGGTATTTAATTGTCAAAGGGGACAATGAGCCATTGTATGCTTCAAGGTTCAGTCCATGAGTTTGGCACCAGTCATTTGTGTTGTGGCAGCACCTTCCATAATATGTGACCATCATTGGAAAACACTATATTAGTGTATCCAGTTACCAGTCATCTACAAACATGGTAAACCACAGGCCATCTACCATTGCCTACACTTCAGAGAAGTAGTTTGCAAACAGTTGGAGCCTAGTATAGATCCTTGTGGTATTCTAAGGGTAATTGGCTACTGGTGGAGATGGAGTCCTCAACTTTGAGAGTGTGTGTTATGTCAGTGAGCCAGTTGCCTATCCCTGTACTACTCTATGGCTTAATTCCCACATGAGAGATCTTCACTATGACCCATGAATGGAGGACAGTGTCAAAGGCCTTGGATAAGTCAACATAGGTGGTATGTCCTGTAATCCCTCATACAGGTCTGTAGGGTCAGTATTCAAGACGTCCACAAGGTTCAATAAGCAAGGTGCACCCTTGACAAAAACAGTAGGGTCAAGTATGTTGAAGGTCATCTATGTCCTCGGGATATGGTCCATCCTGATTAATTTCCTAGCTTTACAGATAAGTATATTTAGGCATATGGGTCGCTAGTTGTAGTACTGCATGTTACCAGATTGATGTGCACTGCATAGCACACAACATTTGATATTACATTTTGTACTGTGGTTGATATATGTATGGAAAAAGTACTGAGACAACAGGGTTGAAGTGCTTGGGGGGTGGCAACAGATGGATGTATTGCAAATATGTGACATATTGTTCGATAGTGCCTTTAGTTTGCAATGTTTACACGTGTAATTTCATGTCATCTACAGGAAATGGACAGTAAAAGCAGCAAATCAGCATAATATAAACATTTCCATAGCTCAATGAGCAGCAGGTTTATGTGATGGTTAGCAAAGTGCATACGCATGTGAGATACACGTTTGTACATAGCAGTGCACAAATGAGAGCTTCATTGCTAAAACCTGACAGATAGTATTGAGTCTATGAAATACAGCTGCTGCTTAACTGACTGTGGCAGCATGTATTATGCATTGATAGATCCCTTTTTTGGCCCAAATGGTAGTGGGTTGAAATTCAGGTGTCTCTAATACTTTAAAATACTTTTCATTATAGAGTGCTAATGCAATAACATGAATTGTTTATACAAGATATGTTGCTGCATTTTCACTGCCGCTGTACATTGGTGCACAATGTGCACATCATTACAAACACAGAGCCCAAAAAGTAAAAGGGTTCAGAAATAGTTGAAATGAGGAAAATCAATCTATGACACACTTGAACATGTTAGTACACATGAGATATTTCTACAGAGGTCTGGATTAGAACTCTGTCTCCAGTGCACCTACAGAACACAGGATGGGTGCCTTATCCCTCTTTTCCACACAAACAGCATTCCTACAAAGAACATAATCAATATGCACACAACCAACTGCAATAGCATCTACACTGATATCAAACCATACAAGTATTTGTTCATGTATTAGTTTTGGATGTAGTGCACCTAGTGATAACACAACGTGTCATGATTAATGTTTGCAAATATACAGCTCTGCCTTATATTCCTGTGTTTGTTGGCCATTTTTCATTTATCTGAGCAGTAATCTGAGACATGCAGTGTGTAAGCCATTCTATATTATTGGTCTTAAAATGTGTCAGGTATTAAGTGGAAATAATATCATATGCAGTTGCCAACAAATGAAGAGCAGTTTGGATATTAAGGAACACAACTTGTGACTTGTGTGCTACTTACTTACATTTCCAGCCTTACATCTAACACTTTGTAGATCTAACCTGACACTCCCCAAAACATTTTTATCCATTTTAACTTGAAAAGTGCAAATTGTTTTTGTTAATTCTGTGATGCTCTATAGAGTTGCATAACAGTAAGGCAGCCGGCAGTGCTGTTGTGTTTTCCTTCTCCCAACCACTAATCTTTCACAGTTGCAATCCATTAAAAGCAAACACTGAGGGTGTGCCTGCTCTGTGTTTACATCTCCTACATGGATCCAAGTTTTTGGGATATAGCAATTCTAATGAAGTCACACCTCATTTGCATCTTCATCACATGCTAACAGCCCTGAATCTGTACCATATAAAAAGGCAACCATGTAGCTAGGCAAAATGATGGTGAGGAGAGTTGTATATGTTTGGAAGACTGCAAAAACCCTGTTTCTTCAAGAAATATCTGTACAGAGCTGAACTTCAGAAGGTATGCTTCAATTTTTTCACCTACATACTGCATAAGCTGGGATGTATTTAAGAAAAATCTGAAGAAAAAGCTTTTACAGTTTTATGTGTATGCATTAGCTAGAAATGTATTGATGGCATGGGCATGTTTGTAAGCCATTTCAGAGGTATACGTGATTGCCAATACATGAAAATGAAATGATGTGTGATAAATATGAGCAAATGTTTCTGGGACAGGTCCTTTGACAGCACTTTTAGCATTTCAAAGATTGTTTGTTAGCAAAATGGGTCATTTGCCTGCTGTTTTGGGTGGGGAAAGCAAAGCTGAGTTACTGTTATGACACAGATAAGAATGGACTGTTCTTTTGGGCTGGAGCAAAGGTGAGTTACTGTTATAGCACAAACAAGGATGGACTGCTGTTTTGGATGAAGAAAAGCCGAGTTACTGTTTTGGCAAAAACAAGGATGGACTGTTGTTTTGTGGGGGAGCAAAGGTGAGTTTCTTTTATGGCACAAACAAGGATATGCTGCTCTTGTTACTCTCCTTGTTTTGCATCTCGTCTGTTGTTAGTTTTTCAAAACTCTATACTGTTTTATGTTTCTCCAGTGGGTAATACTGACTGGTGCCTTTTCTGTTTTATCTATAAACAGTTATTTTGTAGTTAAGTGATGCTTATGTGTATTATTCGTGTGTTGTCCTTTAGGACACCTACGAGTATGACACTCATGCGTGTCACTCCACGGAGATCTCCCTTCACTGATGCTGAAAACCAAGTGAATTTAGATGGCTTTAGGCAAAATGGAGCTTTTTTGCTGGAAAGGGGACAGGGAGATATGGCATGTAGGATGCAACTATCGTGGCAGATAAATGATGTCAATGCAGTGGGTGGCCACAGCAGGACATATGAGCAGGTCTGCTACAGGGCCACTGACATGATCACATCTGCATGGAGAAGAGCAGCTGCAGTGGGCTGTGACCAGAAATCCACCACTATACCCAATAAAGAGTTCCTGGCCAATATCAGAGATCTATACAACTCCCAGGAGAATGTAGTAAAGCATGTCCTGGATGTCAGAGCAACAGCTCCAAGATAGCAAGCACATCCCAGGAGGTGCTTCCAGGTAGGCTTTGCTATCTGAACAATTGAATCCTGTTAAATAGTAAAACAGCTGAAGTCAATAAGTTAATTCTGTGTCACATGTCTTTTTTGGGAGAGAGAGAATTGAAGATTGCTACAGTTATAAGCTTAGGTTAGAGTTGTCAACCATGTTCTTGAAGACATTAAAGTTAATGGACATATAAAGTGGTAATTGTATTACCCCTGTGTTACTGTTCATTGTGATGATGTTGCCCTTAACTCTTGCTTTATTTCTTCCAGGATCATCTGGACTACAGATGGGTATCTCCTCTGCAGATGGTAAGGTAAGGCAAACATTTTTATGTCAGTACTGTTGAGTAGTTTAAAGAAATATTGTAGTGTATGATGTTGATCTCAGACCTGTTGTGTGTATTGCTGTACTGTCTGTAATAGTGGCAGCACTGTTAGTTTGTTCGCATATATTGCATTATAGTAGTACAGGTATTAATTTATTCCTGTGTTTCTTGCTTTTTATCACAGGTGATCATGACAGTGGGAGTGTGTGCCCTGTGCCACCCAATGTCAGTGTATCAGCAGACTCTGATGATGATGATGGCCAGACTGAGGCACAGTCAGTGGGTGCAGAGGTTGAATCTGGCACTGTGGTTGACATACAGCCATCCCCTGCATTTCCACTGGACACAGCCAGTAGGCCTACACCTACCCAGTCAAGTGACCCCACAAATATTGGACAGGTGGAGGGCAAGTACATTGATCAGGGAAAGTGTGGCTACTGTGGCTTCAGTGCCTGTTGAGTCTGTCTGTAGCTAAAGTATGGGCAAAGTACCACAGAGTAAGATTGATAGGGGTACACAGAGGGGGACCTGCTGTCCCTCCTCCTCCTATTGCAAGTGTCTTCTCCCATGCAACTCAATATATGTTTAGGGCCATCATGGAAGTACAAGCATGTTCCCATAGGTGCTCCAGACAAATTATCAGGGTTATGGATGTGGCATGGTCTGACATACATGACTGCCTCCACTGTGTTGCTGATTCACTGGCATGGATGAATGAGGGATGTCTGTGATGGAGTGAGGGGTGTCTGTCATGGAACAAGCATTGTCTGTGATGGAACATCTGCTGGGAAGGGAATGGCATCCTTGTGGGCGTATGTCAACCACATCATCTACTGTCAGCCAACATGGCCATGCCCAATCCTACTCCCACTTTGGCAGTACTTCCACTGCTCCATTAGTGAGTGTGCTTTTCATACCCAGATGTGGCAGGCCATGGGGTTGTGGTCCTGGGTGTCCCTATGAAGGGAGCTCATCCAGCAGACATCAGTCATGTCCAGGTAGCAGCACTGCATCTGACCTTAGGGGTGGACATACCAATGCAACTCCTGGCAGAGCCAGTTCTAGTGTTTGAGGATGACAACAATGAACTGTCACCTCTACCATGTATGTTTCACACCTGTCCAACATACCAAGATGTAGTGCCAGCACAGAGTTTGGCTGTGTTCATGCAGACACTCACACACCAATTTCACCTGGAGGACCAAACAGACCATGCAACATTTACTCATTTTGTACACAGTTGCTTCAGACCAGAGGTAAAAAAAAAAATCCATTTAGCTGTCACACTTCCAAGGTGCGAGTTGTATTCTACGCTAAACCTCCAAGTTTTGTATCCAGGGCCAAAACAGGCAATCAGTAATTCATCTACTCAAACTTTTTAGTTTTAAAATACAATTAGTGAGATGACTTAATTTAGTCCTGGTGCCCTACTCGCATTTAGCCTCAGTTGCCAAAGCAGTTCTAATTGTTCCAACAATTGGAATGGGCCCCCTCTTAAGTTGGGTGTAATCTGATCAATAATTCTAAAAACAAAGGAATGCCCAGAATTACCATTACAATGCCTTGCCAAAGCATTCTCCTGTTTGTCTTTGGCAATACTATATACATGCTCATATACCCTTTCCTTTATCCTTTTTAAGTTTGAGTGGATGACTTACTGATTGCCTATTTTGGCCCTGGATACAAAAATTGGAGGTTTAGCGTAGAATATAACTCACACCTTGGAAGTGTGACAGCTAAATTGATTTTTTTTTTATCTCTGATCTGAAGCAACTATGTACATTTTTGTGGTTAATGGAGTTTTTAACAACATTTTGTACAAACAACATGTGTAGGTGTCTAGAAACAGTATAAAATAATTTTAACAAGTTTAAGTGTTCATTTTAAGCAAACTTTTAACCAATATTTAATATTATATTTGGTGATAAATTCTATGGTAAAAAGTTTTGTTTGGTGGGTGGGGATGGTGGGGTTGCTTGCTTATAGCTTTTTAAGTTGGAAAATGCTGAACTTGGCTGTTTTAACATTATCTAATTACTGACTTTTAACTGTTTCTATGGAGATGTGTTTATTGGTTAATTAGTTTAGTAGGAAGGTACAGGGTGAATACTTAATGCTGCAAACATTTTGCTTTCTTTGTCTGAAGAAGTCTGGCTATGTAGCTAGATGAAAAGCGCTTTACAACACTGTTTGCTTTTTATTGGTTTTGCATTAAAAAGTTTCTTGATTTTGATCATAAAGTGTCGGTTGCCTCTGTTTTCAGCAATGTCTTTTACCTAGTGATGATAACTGTGCCATATCCCTGTTTTCTATCATTTGGATTCAGGGATACAAAAGCTTTGTGTCTGATGTTCAGAGTGCACAGCTAACTTAGTGCTTAGTATATCTGTGGTGAACTGGTAATTGTACCTTTGACTTATATTGTCCTTGGAAAGTTAGACAGTTGATAGCATCACAATTGCCCAACTTTATAGTGAATGATCTTGTGAGGGTTGTTAAGTCAGAAACCACAGTGTGTATCATTACTTTCTAACTTCTCTCTAATCATTTTCTACTACAAACATATGGTGCTAAACTTGAGGTCATGCAGTGATCATCAGTACTTTTGAGAGATATGACTGCATGAATCCTTGATGCCTGAGGCCTACTACTTAGTAATGGACACATAAGTCAGATAAGTCTCTGCTGTAACATGTTAAGTTAAGTTCTGTACAGATCTCCCACCTTTTCTTAGCTTAGCAGACCAAGTAATGAAATACAAGGATATGCCACACAGTCATATTATTAAGCAATAGACTCCAGGTTCATGACTTACCTTGTAAATGCAACAGTTGACACAGTTTTAGTTCAGGGTTGACTTTGTCTGATGCAAGAAAGTACACAGCCAATACATGGGGAGGGAAAGGTTGTGTGAGTTGCCTGGCACCAATGTTACTATATGTATGTGAGTAGGAGGAAGGTTTTAGGCCCCTAGGTGGTGAGTAAGTGTGCAATGCATTGTCTCATAGCCAATGCAAGGGCATACTGAGCACACGTACATCTGCCTACACCCACAGAAGTTGGTGATTCACTGTGACTACTCATATGCCTATGACTATGGGGACTTTGGCATTGCTGGTGGGATGTGTGACTCTTTCCCTTGCTGATTCTGCTGAAGTTATTTTCTCAGGATTATGTTGTGTAGCATCACACATACAGCGAATATTTCTGTATATGTCTGTGGATTGTACTGCAGGGCTGCTCCAGATGTATCAAAGGACCGGAATCGTGACTTCAGCAGTGCAAATACATGCAATGTATTATTTCTTGTTTGAGTGTGTGCCTCATAATGGCATTCTTCCATGGGTGTGTGTCCACTTCTGATGGGTGTCATCAGCCATGGTTCCATTGCATAGCCTGCATCCTGCAGTAAATGCATCTGTGGAATATCTCCCCTAGCAAACATGATTCAGTTGGGAGGTGTGCCAGATATGTGAGTTGTGGTAACTGCCAGGGTTTCTAGCACACACGTTCAAGATTATTCACTTGGCATTACGCACAACTTGGCAGTTGATAGAGTGGTAGCTCTTTATGTTAATGTAGACCCTACCCTGTTCCCGGTGCCTTAATTTCTACATGTGTGCAATCTATGTCACCCAGTACTTCACTGTGTAGTGTGCTACAAGGTAGAATTACTGCATATTTCTGTCCCTCTCCTCAGAACTATGGGGAAAATATATCTGGTCACTTGCATGTTGAAGTATAGCATTCAGGAAATGATGAAGAATCCTGGATGCTGATGTCTATGACACCCCAGCATGTCCCGTGTTGGTCTCTGAAAGGTACCTGTAGCTAAGATTCTAAGGACTATACATACCTTTGTCTACATTGGGATGGGTTCCCCTCAGTTGGCTCTGGCTCTAAGTTGAGAAAGGCAGAGTTCACAGAGCTCCTGTAGTGTGTCCCTGTCCACCCTGTAGTGCTCTACAATTTCCACATCATGTAGGTTGTGAAAAGTTAAACAGGGCCTGAAAACTCTTCTCCTTCTTGGCTGTGGTCTATTAGCAGCAGCAGCATTGGCTTCAGCCTGTAGTACATACAAATGAATTAAAGCAGCAGCAGCCCTTAACATTCTGTCCATGTAGACCCTTTTCTGTGTCTGTGTTCCAAAAGTTTTGGAATTCATAGGAAAAACCAGCAGAGTATCTACATGGATTCTTTATAGCTTATTGAATAGCTAAACCATGTGATTGGTTAATTAGCATGCAATTCAACTGCTTACGCTGTAATTAGCATACCATGGTATTTACCTTGATTGCATGGTGGTGCGTGCCTGTACATGGCACATATTGAATCTAAAAGTTTCTGCGGCCGTGCGCTCATGCACATGGTGGAAAATGACTGTGTAGGCTTTATTGAATACCCTTGTAAGTCTAAATAAAATACATCACAGCAATTGTTCATTTTTAACTGCTATTATATTATTATAGATTATCATGTCAAAGGTACTTATAGATCTATTTTTCAACATACACATGCTGATATATGATTTCAAATCCCAACCTTTCATATTCTGACAATAATTTATCCAAAATAATCTTTTCCATTATTGTTTCCACAACAAGAAATTAAACCTATAGGTCTGTTTGACTCTGGGCTTGTCTTATCCCATTTCCCATAAAGCTGGTTTTACCAAGTGCATGTCTCCACTCTTGAGGAATATGCTCATACTTAAATGACCTAGTAAATAACAGATACAATGGTATTTTAAGTTCACGCTGAAGTGTTTTCAGGTAATTATTACTAATTCTATCTCCTCCATGTACTATGTTTGGGTGCAATTTGCATAGTTCATTTTCAATATAATCTAATTTAATTTCCGTATCTGAAGTTAACTGGATGTTACTAGTACAATGTTCCATTCCCTAGTTCATTTGTTTATAATGTTCAACAATTGTTGTTCCTGAACATATACTGTAAATCATTTCCTTACTAAATGTGTTGAAGCAATATTATTCCAGCCTGTTTCTGGTAAATCTAAGTCCCCAGCTACTACTAATTTTAATCCTGTGTTTCACACAAGAAATTAATGAATTCCTCTAGATCATCAGCACTTAACTTTGGTGGTCTATACACTTCAAAAGTTATCTGTTCCAGGGTTATCTTTGTCATCAGAGTTACACAATCTACAGTATCGGTATTATCACTTGAGCACAAACTAATCACAGTCTAAGAACACTCTTTAATCCCTATCATAACACCTCCACCTGATTTTTTATTTGAATGTCACAGTAGAACATTTATACCTGACATAACTAGTTTCCATCCATTGTTCTTTAATCATGTTTTACAAACATTAACAACATCAATTTTGCGTGAATATAGCAAATTTTCCAATAAAAAAAAAATTAACGCTAATGCCCTTAGCATTTAACAACCAACACAGATACATTACATTTTGCTATCTGTAAATTGTTACATGTCTTTCATGACAAAAAGGTATTAGTCAAATATTGCAATATATCTACTGTAAGAAATCCCTTCCCTTATCTTGACAAGTGGACTCTATCCTCTCTAAATACACAAGTGTCTACAATTAGGCTAAGATTGTCTTTATATTTTCACTTTTTAAAATAGGCCATTTTTTTATGTAGGTATTCACCCAAAAATATTTTCATTCACACTAAACTGATTCACCTTTCTGTATGGGATTTGTGAAAAATATGTGCTAACACATGTACAAGCTATGCTATCGAAGAGGAATGTAAGTTCCCTAATAACAGTCAGAGAGTCTTTAAAGATTATATCATTTGTACCAGCATACATAAAATAGGTCAATGCTTCCTTACATTAAGGCATTCTAAGACCCTAGGCACAGCCTATATTTTCACTCTTGGTAGGAATTAACACTATTCAGTGTTTATTATTCCTTCTTCAGATGTAAGTATCAATCCCTCTAATAACTGAATCTCCAATTACTAGTATATCATTTCTCACCAGATCTGAAGAATCTCCCACTTATAATGTAGTAATGTTTGCTCTACCACAATTATCCTATTAATTCCACTGTTTTCACTGCTTATTTTGTTTGCAAGAATATAGTTATCATCCAGCTGTCTATATACTTCCACTGGGTTGAGCCATGTTGCTAACTCAGGAAGTTCTCCTCGTTTTACTTATATTAATGTTTTTTTAATTTTTTCACATCCAATTTTGATTTCTTCCTTTTAGCTTGTCCCTTGCATCTCTTTTCTGTTGGAAAAATTATATAATTTTCTGTAGACTGAGTGTTTTGTGACTGAACAGTGTCATCATTCCCTATGTAATGAGTGTTACATAAAAACAATGCTTTTTAGCATATATTCTCTTTGATTTACAGACATTAGTAACATTTAATTTTCTTCCTAGTTATTTCTTGTGAATGTCTCCCTTTCTTTCTTTTTGTTTTTTTTTACATGCCTTGAATCATCAGATTGCTGAATAATTGCATCCTGAATTCCAAAGTTGTCATCAATAGTTTCATGTTTAACAGAGGTTGAGTGATCTTCGCTGACAATAGACACTTCCTTTCCTAAATGTGTTCTTTTGATCTTTGTCTAACATTATTTATCTCATCAGTGCAATCATTAATATATGTAACAACAGTTCTCCAAGCTTTGCCAATTGCACAAGGCAATCATCATCAGTAAGTCTACACTTACTATTAATAATAGTAAGTAAATCATCTACCTTTTGACATGAAGAATACAAGTCTCCAGTGTTATCACATGTTACTTTTATATATACATTGCATTTAGTGCACTCAGCAAGATATTTGTGCTTTAGCAAACTATTAATGGTATACTCATTTAGGGCATCCATTCTCCGCAACTAGCGATTAAAGAATTTTAAAAGAAAAGAAAAAATCAAAATCAGTTATCACATTATTCAAAGAAATGAAACCAATTCATAATTTAAGCCAAACTGCAGGAGGACATCACACAGATACACAAAGAAATATTAGGTAAACCGAGTTAACCTCATACAAGGGGAAGAAATGCATGCTGCTCACAATTACTCATAGCTGCACGCTATTATAACAGTAGAAATCAAGAGGTAAAAAATAAATCAAATGAAATCTCTTACTAATGAAATATACAACAAATCACACATTAACACTGGATGATTTCAGATATGCTCTGGAGTGTCCTTTTACAGTCTGTATGACTTTATAGCTGATTAGCTACTCTCTGGGATGGCTAGACTATGCCTTTCTGCAATCTATCCCTTTCTTCCAACAAAACAATGAACATCAAAGGTAAAAAGCAAAACATAAATCAAACCGAATCTTTTCTTACCAATCAGTTGCACAATAAATCACAAACCAGCACTGGATGGTTTCAGATAAGCTATGATATATTACATCCTGAAGTCTTAAGTCAGTTTGCTTTCTTTTCATAACTAAGTCTGAATATGGAAAAACACTGTATCTGCATGCTATATATTATCTCATGTAAAAGGTAAGATATTAAGAACAGAATGAAATAAAAATACCTTACTAGAAAGCCAGCTAGTGTAACAAGCTTGAATTACCGTAGCAGGTTAACAAAATTGTTGCTGGATATTTTTAATAAATATTCACATGCATTCCAAAATGAATTCATATTTGAGTGCTTGTGGCTAAAACAAGAGTAGTTGAAATGGTGGATTGAAATTAAGATATACCTTGAGAAAAAAATAAGGGGTTCTGTTACAGAGCTGTTTGTGAGTGTTGACACCTGCAGAGGTTTTCTGTCATGAGATTGCTGAAGTATTTGCTTTTGTATTGACTGAGAAATTACTGAGCAGACTTCAGCAGAAAACATATCAGTAGAGAAATTCTGATTTTCTGACCTTACCCAATTTGATTCTCCTTCAGAGACCATGGAGTAATGTGCAGGGATTTTATACTTATATTGCTCTTTCTTGTTTAAATGACTGCTTTCTGTATGATTTTGCTAAAACACCTTGCACCTGGATCTTTCACTGAGACATGACTGCAGATTGTATCTATTACCAGCAATCCGTTTTGTTTTCACAGTGAGGGTGGTTTCTGATTAGTTTTCCATTGTAGATGTTATCGCTACTTACTTGGTCAGTCATTGATATGAAGATAAACTGCTCAAATTCTGGATTAATAATTTCATGATTTATGTTGTTCATCTGTTGATTGTGTGTGTTGTGTTTTAAGATTTTGTGGGCATTTCCACTTACTTTCACATCTATATTTCTTACACTCTATCAAAATACTTTCCCATCAGTATTATTTTCTATTTTTGGCTTGTTACATATCTGAAATAATTTTTCCTTGATAACAAACAGATTACTTGACCAACATCTAATTCTGGACTTTATGGGTTGCCATTTCTGGGTAAATGTGGGGCATGCAGTAACATCAAGGATCTGACCTTAAAGTCCCTTTTGACAGTATTATGTCATCACGTATTTGTTACTTTATTTTTCACTTTTCTTATTAATGGTTCCTAATATATCTCATTCTCAAAGTATTTAATGTATTTATGTATTATTTTATATATTTTACTTAGAGCTGGTTCACTGATCATTCACTGCCACTAATAGCTACAGAGGTTATATATTATTTGTTACTGCTGGGGTTTATGTAATTGATTTACTACCATGTTGCAGAGACTGGATCATCTTGAATTCTCCAGTTGTCTGTCTTCTAATTCAACATCTCTTTATGTTTTTGAAGACCTCTGGAAGTTTTTAATGTCCTGTTGGCCTCCTGAGTGTGCTATCATTCTTTGTCTGAGGCCTTAAGAATGTCCATATTTGGGTGACTTAAAGTCCATCTGAAGTTCTACAGTCTGATTTAAAAACATTTTCTGATTTGCAAACTTGCTTTGATTTGAACTTATTTAGCTTGAAATTGTTTGCCTTATAATTGTATTTAATATTCTGTGGGTTATGCTTACATGATAACACCAGCTGCCACTTCTTTATTTCTTATGTTCGTGTTTAGAGAAATTGTTGAAATGCCTTAGTAGAAGAGGGCTCTTACTTTTGTCTTTTCTAGATTCTCACTCAAGATTTTAACCTCTGTCAAAAATATATAATATTGTAGATTTGATGGTTTGGATGCCAGAGATTGCTCCTTCTTTGGCTCTGGAGTAGAAAGCCAGTGCCATCATGTTTGTTTCTTTGCACTGCTCTACGAAGAAATCTTGCACTGAATATCATCCATCTTTTCTATGTACAACCCAAAGAACATACTGATGACTGTGGGGAGATTTGACGAAAGTCTTTTAGATTGGTCCCATACACAACACTGTACACAAACATGAGATCCATTTAGAACTTACTTTAAATTGTTGTTTGATGCTCACTTTGATTTTGTAATGAAGCACTTACTGCATGATAACTTAAGTTTTTATTTGGAAACTAATGTGCTCCATGGTGTCTTTGTTATTCAGTATTATAGATGTAGTAGGGTTGGAATAGCCATTGGTTTTAAATTCATGCTACATGGTTTTTGTTATTGGTGGGTGTACTGCTCCTTTAAGTAAGCACTTGGAACAGGAACAAACTGTAGGCTCCATCTTGACTACCATTCACCTACTTGTGCAAGGATATTCATTTAAAAGTTTGCCAACTTAAAGGCTCAGTATTGACTCACCTCAATTTGTTGTTTGGGTGACTAGCATTTGGCTCATCGAGAGATGAGTGACTGCTACCAAACAATTCATCTGCATAATGAAGAGATTTTCATGTTACTGTATCAGTATCTTACTGTAATTTAATACAGTCCTTGCACCTCAAGTGCGCACATGACACATAGTACAAATGGGAGTAAATGTCTTGAGATATAGCCCCCCCCTGAGTATCTGAAGACAGAGACATATTGGAGCTGTTTGAATATATGTATGAAGCAGATGTGACTCTAGCCTTGAAGAGCATTCTGCCATCACCAAAAATAATGTTACAGAACAAACAAAAGACTATTGACTTCAACAATTGGCTTAGTTTCTGGTGTAATCTAAATGGATACAATATATACAAAAAGTTAAAAACAGAATCTGGATATCATAAAGGTATTGCCACTAAATATCAGGAGCCAGAAAAAAAAACTTCATGTCCTACCAGCATTCCTTAACCTGGAATACATCAGCATATGAGTCATCATGGAGTCCTTGCTCAAGACCAATACATGCACTCCAGCAGTACAACTCCAGCTCAAATCAGAAGCCCTCCATTAATCAACAGGTTGCATGGGAATGCAATGATCTAATAACAGTACATGACTAGACATGGACAACATATCAGGACTGACTCTGGGAAAGGTTTCTCATTTAAGAAAAAAAGTTATTTTCTCTAAGAGAAATTCTTAAATTCCAACAATCTAAAACAGTTCTGCAACAGTGTCTGAAATATATTTAGTCAAAGTGAAATACATTTCCTAGTCTGTCAATTTAACTCCTTTTTTGAAAGACTGCAAATAATTTCTGCTACTTCTTAATCATAGTAAGAGACATCTTGCAATGACCTGACCTCAGTCCCCCATTGGATATTGCAAATAATTTCTGAGACTTCTTAGTTAACGGTGTGAACTCCAGCTGTCTTAGTCATTCAGGTATGGCACCAGAGGTGAGCTAAGCTTCTTCTGGTTGGCAGGCCTGTACTCCACCAGGTAAGTTGGTCTCCAAACTACTGAAGCCCTATCACGCAGAACAGACATGCATCCTTCTAGGTACCTAATGTTTTTGCTGATGCAGTAGGTTATCCAGTACTTGTGTCTATCAACTAGTCTATTAAAGAAGTTTTATACCCTTCCCCCATGATAAATTGGCACAGTGGTTCAGTTACAAAAGTCCTGATCTTGTGTGCATAAAATCATATTTATCCAGGTGTATCACAGTTTGTACTTTCCAAAGTTTTGAAAAAATGCATTCATACATCGCTGTTACATCATGAACCAGTCATGTACATGCCTGCAGTAAACAATGTGGTTTTATCTTGGTCATGGCACTAGAACTGCACTTTATGTATTTTAGCCATTACCTCTAGGAAAATCATAATTTGGATTACTGCAGAGGTACCTAACATCTTCCCTTTTCCTAAGGTGATTGATACAGTAAACCACTCCATACTAATTCAGTGCCTTTCTAAGTGTGAACTATCTGAAGCTTTAATTCAGTAGTTCTCTAGTTGTCTGTGAGATAGGAAGCAGGCTATAAAGTTAAACAAAATTACCTTGTTACCCCATTCTTTTCTAGGGCACATGCTCTTCAATATCATTGTTAGTGATGCGTAACTGTTTCCTGATCCCCAAAATATCATCCAGTATGCAGATTACAATACAGTATTTTCCTGTATGTATATCCCTGTTCCTCAAGTAATAAAACTATAAATCACCTTTAACTATATCCAAAAGTAATTTGGTGACTGTGAAATCATTTTAAAATGCCTCTAAATCCAGTGAAGGATGAGAACTAGATTTGAAACCTCCAACTTTCTGTAGATCATTTTTTGTTAGCAGTAATGAACTTCACAAAACTGGTTGGTATTTTTGATATCAGCAGTTGAAATTTAATGTTCATATACTAGCAGCTACATTAATGACTATTCAAAAAATTGGTATTCTGTAAAATGCAAAACAAATATGATGAATTTATTGAAAAAGAATCCAACAAAACAAAAAAACTTCTTTTTTTTTTTAATTTTCTTTTTTTTCTTATATCAATTTATACTTTTAACTTAACTATGAGTCTTAGGAGAAGCACTACAACAGAATTTCTAGATACACAAGTCATTGTCTCTCATTGATGGGCTTACACTGGCTGGGACTTAACCAGTATTTACACATGTTTCTCCCCAAAATTTCTGAATCACCTCACCATTATCCAAGTATCTGTCTGGCTACAAAACCATTGTTACCAAAAACAAGGTGACCAAAGTACTGTAGTGGAAAACTAAGAAACAAAGAAAAAAATGGATACTACGCACGCCTCTCCCAATGTCACAGTTTATTGAAGCACCAAATAGGGAAAGTTAAAGTTAACACAAACAAAAAAAAATTTAACCACTATATAATATCAACATTCATCCAAAATCAAAACTAAAATCAGATGTAAAAACTGAAGGGCAGAAGGATGTGCTTTTATATACATACCAAGTCTGATTGCTGTCATGCACTGCAAGGCATTTATTGCTGCATTCTAAGGTTAAAATACTTCTAGAAGTCCGCGTTTGCATAAGGAAATGAAAGTAAAGCTTATACATTGCTGGAATCTTCAGACTGGTATTTTAAGAACCAAAAAGTGAAGAAAATTGCCCAAAAGATGATCGGAAGGTGCTATGAGATTTTATTTAGCTACCTGAACTACCACTGACTCAAGCAGAAGGGACGTTGGTTTAACATCTCATCTGAAAGATCGCAGACTCAGGAATGCAGCAACCCCCTATATGGCACTGCAGTGTCAGCAAGTGATCTACCTGGTGTAGGAATAGAAGCACATCCTTCTACCTTCAAGTTTTTACATCTGATGACATTTTTGGATGAAAACGTGTGGATATTATAGGAGCGTTAATGTTTTCTTGTTTGTGCTGACTTTGTGCTTCCCTGTTTGGTGCTTCAATAAACTGTGTGACATTGGGAGGAGACGTGGTATCCAGTGCTTCTTCTTTATTTCTTACAAAACCATTGTTGTCATAGTGTACCTCAGCACATAATTCACAGTCTTCTAGTTAACTCTTAAACAAAATCTGCACGCACAAAACATTTTGGTGATGCTCCTGTTATTGTGCCTAAGTATGGAATAATCTACCACTCTTATAACATCAGATTATTCTCAAACAAAAGCCACCACAATCAGTTTCTCTCAGACAGGTACTGCAGGTGAAGCACCAGAATCATATGATTTTGTATATTACTCACGTTCTTTGAATAAATGACTGCTAATATATTTGGATCCTCTTCATCCATTCCCCTTCCAGGTATTCATACTTACAGTACAATTCACTGACTTACTGCTAGAATGCATGCTTATTTTTTACATTTTCACTAGAGTTTTTTTCCCTTAATGTTAATTAATAAGGCATTATCTTATTTAGCATTATTAGTCTGCATGGTAATTTAATAATTGGTTTGATTATGCAGTTTTTTCTATACCATGTATTGATTGATTGATTGATTGATTTTATCTCTCCACCCTACCAACAAAATTGTGCATTTACTAATGTGCTTGCAGAAGCAAACTATTGGAGATTGGAGTGGTAGATTATTCCATACATTTACTATTTTGCTTGCAGAAGCAAACTTTTGGAGATTTCCTTCCTGGGTATCTGGTGCAAAAGAGTTATGGCTGTTTTGGAATTTTTCATCAAAAGCAAATAAATCTGCACACAATCTTCACCCCTTTTCCCAGCATTTTCTTTCATCAGAGAGCCAGATTGGTAGTAATCAAATGATGCTTCTTTCAAGTTTTAAATACACATTTCAGAAGAAGAAAATTCATGTTGAAACAGTCATCAGCTTTTATTCTTGTATGGAGTTGAACAAACTAATGCCATGCCTTTGAGATGGAAATATTTAGTGCAGGCATTATGGTGAGTTGATAGAGTTGTGACCGAGGGGGCAGTGAAGCTTTAAGAGTGTGATATAGTAACTCATCTGCATTACTCAAAATTAGATGAAAAAATAAGGTTCACAGCAGATGAATGCTACAATATAACAGGCAAAACAAGAGCATGGAAACAATATAAAGTACTGATACATGACCAGGGTTAAAAGTAAAGAGTAAAACTTTTATTATAGTAGGTTAGTACTTTCACGATTCAAGATCGCTTCATGAGACAATTAAAAATCCAATTGTGATGGCTCATTAGAAGAACAGAATAGTCTTCAATTCTGATAGCTACATGGAGCATGTTTGCTTCTACTGTCATTTTGTTGACGATTTTTTTTCCTGTTGTGGCGAGGAACTGTACATAGCTTACAAGAGTTCTTAACATTCTTCCATGGTACTACAGATTTTCTTAAGTTCTCCATGAAGTTTTCTACTTCTTTGATTGATTTGTTAGATGTTAGAGTAGAGAGAGGTGCAGACCTAACCTTTATACAGGACTTTTTAGAAATGAATGCCATACAATTTTTTTCCACCATAGATCTATTATGCATTCAACTTATATTCTTATAAATATAGTCAGAGGACAAGGCCTGTAGCTCTCTAGGTTGAATGTTAGTGATAATGGATTTTTGAATGATCTAGAAAGACTAAGGGATGATTTTAGTGAGAGGGGCTATGGATAGTGTGAGACAGATGGTCTTGCTTATAGTAAACAAATGAGGGTACTAGAGCCAGGCCATACTTCTCTTCATTTAGGGATGATTGCAATAGATGCAGTGAATCTAATCAGTGCTTTCTGTCTATCCCTATCTTTTTCAGTAGTGATGCAAGGGCTATTGTCGGTGTTTTTAGGAAGCACTGGTCTGCTCTACTCATTGAAGAGGCGATAAAGAATTTAGTAGGAATGCATCTCCATTTTTGTTATAAGAACAGGAAATCTTTAAAGTGACTTCTCTGCTACCCTGGTCAGAATAGTAGAACAACAATATATGATATTGTGGGTACACACCCTTGTGGTGGGTGCAATTTTTGTCAGTTTGTGGATAATGGTTATAGCGTTAAGTATACAGATACTGGATTTGAATATTATTTTAATACTCAAGCTGATTGTAGTACCAATGGCGTAGTTTATTTAGCACACTGTTTGGTGTGCTGTTGTTTTTATGTAGGTAAGATGAATAGCAGTCTCCATGAGTGGATTAGGGAACATATTTATTATATTCATAAGTACATTAATGTGAATGTCCTTGTGAAGCATGTTACTGAGCATGGACCTTCACATAATTTTAAGTTCATAGTGGTTGATAGGGTTTGTGAGTCAGTTCGGCTGGGTGATATAGGTAATCTTACAGAGAACGCTAAGCTCTGTTGGATGATCAGACTTCAGTCTGATGGGGGCCATGGGCTCATTGAGCAAGTTCCACTGAAACCTGTACTGAAGGGTCATAGACTGCATTGATGGGAGTTCTACTTGTTTTATATTATGTTTCTTTTCTGTGCCTTGGTTAATTCAATTTATTTTACTTTACTGTATAATATGTATATATATATATATATATATATATATATATATATATATATATATATATAAAATAGTATTTTAACTATGGTGGGTGCTTTAAGAACTGTTTAATGAATGAATACTCTACTATGCTGTATCTGCTTATTATTGTGGGAAACTGAATTTGGTTGGTGCGCTATGTTTTCAAGGTTAAATTTGATTGGTGTGTGCAATTTGAATTGTACCTACTATTGGTTTAAATATTTGGGAATGTGTTTGGATTTTTAATGGTCTAATGAAGTGATCTTGAATCATGAAAGTGCTAACCTACTATAATAAAAGTTTTATTTTTTGCTTTTAACCCTGGTCATGTATCAGTACTTTATATGGTTTCTGTTACTCAAAATTAGGCAATTACTGATCAGTCAACAATAAGGGGAAAAAGCTATGTGTCTCTCTGATAGTGTGTCAGTAAAACATCTGCTAGCAAGATTTGGTGCTTTTTTTACTTATTCCATCAGTTAGCACTCTTAGCTCTCACCTTAACAAAAGAGCATAATAGTAAAGTAGATTTTAGTAATCTAACTTCTGTTGCAGGTCTAATGCAAAAGTGTACAACTTCCTCCCCATAACAAAATCTGTAGCAAAGTTAAAACAACATAAGTCTATCTAGTCTAATATGCAAGGTCATGGAAAGAATCATCATGAATCTGATAAACAATGACATAGGAAACCTATAGATACTGGACATTACTCAGTTCAGTTTTGTCAAAGACAGTTCTTGACTACTTAACCAACTGGACTACGTTGAAAAGCTTACTAAAGCTATGGATGAGGACAAAACAGTGCACACTGCCTACCTCGACCTGCCCAAAGTATTTGACAAAACAATTCACTTAGAAATGGTACATAAACTTACAAAACTAGGCATAGACCCATATGTCACGTGATTGATAGCCAGGTAACTCATTGATAGGATGCAAAAATGTTAGCATAGGGGGAATCCTCCTTACCAAAGAGGCCAATAACTAGCAGACTACCACAGGATTTGGTGCTGGGGCCTTTCCTTTTTGGCATCTACCCCTCTCAAGTCAATGCAGAAGTCAAGGGCCTCTGCCTGACCATGTCTGCAGATGACTACAAACTAGGAGTGGACATTAAATCTCATAAAGACCAGCAACTGGTACCACAACCATGAACTGAAACTTGGTGCAAAAAATGTATAATAGTACCCTTTGTAAAGATGGTCAGCCCCTGGAAATTGTCTCATTGATAATACACTCCTAAAAGTAGATACAGTGGTCAGGCATCTGGGAACACATATTGGCACTAACTTGATCTTTGATCACCACTTGTCTACTCTGATGATAAAATAATTCTGTGTTGCACGACTTATAAGTAAGGGCATGGCATCCAGGTACAAGGATGTCATTGTTGTACTGTACTCATCTGCCATCAGACTAGTCGTTGGGTACAATGCACCCTTTGGCATGTACCTTACCAGGTATTTGAAATAGCCTGAGTGACCCCAGAGGTTCCTCATGAAAATAATACACGTAGTAAATAACATGTTGGATGGCAATTGTCTCCAAGCCCCATCCCTGTAGTCTGTGTGGCAATCTATGCATAGCCTAGAAGGGATTCTCTGATCCAGCACTGATATATTTCTTGCATATATATGCAAAACCAATAGCATCAGAAATAGCTGTTCTAAGGACATAAACTTTGTCTGCTACATAAACAGGACAAGATGAAGGGACAAGTATGTGTCTCAAAAATTACCCCTTCTTTGAACAGGTTTTCTATTCATGAGCTCATCCCTAACCCTATACAAACATAATTTAGACCAGTGGATGTGAAATCACAAATTTACTCCGGTTTTGCATTCATGTCCCTAATGGAAAAGAGGAGGCTGTAAATGCTTGATATGTACACGCCTATATTGAAATCATACATCCCTTGGAGTATTGATACATGTCAGCAATATTTTAGCAAATTTGTGGAAGCTTGACTAGGCTTAAAATGGGTCTTGGGGTGATAGCCTAGTAACCAGCTATGAACCTATGAAGCTACAAATTGTAATATAATTAAATAATTGCTAACCTGTTACATTAACAGTTTGTCAAAATAAAAATGAAGTCAGCTGAGTACTTGGGTTGGTGCCCCTTTGACACCTTTGGGCAGACAACCCTTCCTATCATTCAAAATCCCCAAATTATTCTTCTATTAATAACCACCAGATCATTTGTTTGAGTCAGTTCTAGGTATAAACCATTTTCTCACCTGCTAGATAGCCAACTGGCTCAACAATAGGACCTAGGAGGTCAAAATAGGTGAGCCCACCTCCACCAAGATGCCAGTAACTGGTGGAGTCGCCCAGGGCTCTGTATTAGGCTCGCTCCTTTTTAGCATCTATTTCTCTGAAATGAAAGTAAATGCTGAAAATTTATGGCTGACTGACTTTTCAGATAATTTCAAGCAGGGGGTTATTATCAACTAGCCTGCAGACACTATCATTCTTCAAGAAGGTCCATCTCTGACTAATAAATGGCGGCAAAGCCATAGTCTTAAACTCAATGCTTTGAAATGTATAATTGTATCCTTTGGGAAATCACCCACCCTGGCTATTACCATTTTCATAATACACACCTAAGAGTTAACCCAGTGGTCAGGGATCTAGGTACAGTAGCCTTACCTTCGACCACCGCATGGCCACAGTGGTGAGAATATCTTTTTATGCTGCACAACGTATAAGTAAGACCATGGCATCTGGGTCCAAAGAGGTCATTATCCCACTGTAATCTTCCTTTATCAGACCAATCATAGATGGTCCCTTTGGTATGTACCTTAAGTCAAAGAGTACCAGAAATACAAGGTCTAGGGACTTGAATTTTGTCTGTGACATAAACAGAACATTCTAGAGAGACAGATATGTGCCCCAAATATTGCCCCTCTTATAGAACAGGCTTCCCATCCATATGAAGCTGAGTTCTTCTTATTACCCAGTTTAAGCACAACCTAGGCAAGTAGATGTGGAAGAGGGAATTTACATCGGGCCTGGCATCCATGTCCCTTATGGACAGAGATAGCTTATAAATGCTTGGCCCTCAATATCCTATTTGGATGCAAGGCATCATTATTCTTTCGGGAAAATATGGGTAGGCTTAGAAAGGCACCTTGGGTCATTAGACTAGTAACAGTCTATGAATCTATGAAGCTGAATTATGGAAGTCACAGGTGCTTGAAGAACTTTTATCTTTAAGATGAGCAGTCCTATAGCAAGCCTCAGATCTAATCCATGATCTTATAGAATTCATCTCAATGATGCAATCAGTAGTGCACAAGCACTACCATATTAACAAATCATGTACACAATGGCATCGCTGGCTATACAATCATATCAGATCTTAGATATGATATGAAAGAAATAAAAAAGCTGAGGAAAATGGATATGAAAGAAAGAAGAAAGCCTAGGAAAATGGAAACAGACTAGTCTTCCAGCTGAACAGCATGTTTCCTGACCTTTAGAGACATGTAAAATAAACATCAGATAAGTCAAATCCATCTTCTTAAAAACAAAAGTGTCAATTAATGAGATTCAATATTTCTTTAATTTAGCATCATCTCAGAGATTATTGCCAGATATGTATCTCACATACATGGTTACAATTAGTACCACTTTTCAAAAGCTACACTGTTTCTGCATGCACATCCAAATGCTGTTTTAGATTGTTTTTTGATGTACACATACGCACACACACACACACACACACACACACACACACACACAAACACACACGCGCGCACATATGTGCGTGTGTGTGTGTCTGTGTGTGTAGTTTACATAAACCAATTAGAAATTACATTATGTGTTAATGATGTAATACTCAACAGAACATGATCTACCATAAAAAAATGTCCAAAATTATTTACATCAGTAATTCTTAACAATAAACTGGCATTAAATGCCTCCAAAACAGCAATATAGTTATTTGGCATGCCCTGAAAAATAACAAACTGTTGACCCTCGTGTGCGCACGCAAACACACACACACACACACACACACACACACACACACACACACACACACACACACACACATACACACACACACACACACACACACACACACACACACACACACACACACACACACACACACACACACACACACACACACACACACACACACACACACACACACACACACACACATGCACACACGCACACACATGCATGCGTGTGTGTGTGTGTGTGTGTGTGTGTGTATGTGTACATCAAAAAACAGCATTTGGATAAACCATGTTTCACAGTATAGGTACATCAGCCTTAGCTTGGATTTTAAACTTTTCTTCAAAACCCATTCAGGAATCATATTAGACAAGACTAATACCTGGCTAAGAGCTTCCTATTCCTACATTACTGCCATCCACCTCACTCCATTAACCAGCTAGACCCTGGCAATTCATGTACTTAGTTCACACATATGATGTGCTCCAAAAAAAAGTGATTTGAGCAGTTCAGACATGGTATGAAATCTCAGAAACATTGGAAGAATTACTGAAGGACCCAGTGACTTAAGTGGTCTCACAGAGGATATTTCAGTGGGCGTGAGTGTGCATCAGGGTAGGTCTCTGATCCCACTGCTGTTCACAATGGTGATGGACTACATTATCATACAGGTCGGAGGGAACAGATCAACAAAGCTGCTGTACGCAGACAATTTGACATTGCAGACAGACATTGAAAAAGAACTACAGCAAAAGATGGTAGAATGTATTGCAAAATTGTTGACACATGGGAAGAAAGTGAGTACAGATAAGACAATTGTCAAGGCAGGAAACGGGAATAGGAAGATGCTGAAAACTGAGATAGAAGGGGAAGTACTGGAATAGGGTAACAGCTTAAAATATTTGTTAGGAGAGGAGAAGGGAAGTCTGAATGAGGAGGTCAAAGCCAGAATCTGAGGGGCTGTAGCTATCTGGAACAGAATGTCAGGGGTTGTGTACAACAGAAGAATGTCAAATAAGCTGAAAAGCAAGTTATACAAAACAGTGGTGTGACCAGTACTTTTTTATGCTACAGAACGTTGAACTGTGTAGGCAGAGTAGTTGGACAACCTAGTGATGATGGAAATAAAGTGACTGAGATGGATGGTAGGATACACAATGTGGGACAGATGAAGAACTGAGGACATCAGAGCAGAAACTAAAGAAATTGCAACTGCTGAAAAGGCAAAACAGAACAGACTACAGTGAAGTGTGCAGGAAAGCAGAATTCAGTTTGGTGAAGACGATAGACACCAGAAGAAGCCAAGAGGCTATGAGGACATTCAGTAAAACAATGGTTGGATTGTGCAAGACAAGACTTGGGACAGTCAGGCATGGCTAAGAGTGAACTGAGAGAGATGGTGATAGTTGACCTAACACCCTGACTCCATGTAGAAAATGGGAACAAGAGAGTTGATGATTATGAGCTTTAGCCGGTTAAGACCGGCATGAATGCATAAGTGTAGCTAAGTAACTTTTATCTGCACTTTTTAAAGTAATTTGTTTGTGTTGCATTGAGCAATATCTACCTGGAAATTGACTGTTTTTTCAGTAGTGCATGTGGTATTTTCAGTTAAGGCTTGTTAAAAACCTGCATAGCCAGTGATAGGTGGGGGAAGTTTCCTTCATTGTTATTCAGTTTCTGTCTTATACAAGTGGTACAGTGAATTATCTTCTGTTTAAACTATGAGCTTTGGCTGGTTAAGACCTGCATGAATGCAAAAGTGTAGCTAAGTAACTTTTATCTGCACTTTTTAAAGTAATTTTTTTTGTTGCATTGAGCAATATCTACCTGGAAGTTGACTGTTTTTTCAGTAGTGCATGTGGTATTTTCAGTTAAGGCTTGTTAAAATCCTGCATAGCCAGTGATAGGTGGGGGAAGTTTCCTTCATTGTTATTCAGTTTCTGTCTTATACAAGTGGTACAGTGAATTATCTTCTGTTTAAACTGTGAGCTTTGGCCGGTTAAGACCTGCATGAACGCATAAATGTACCTAAGTAACTTTTATCTGCACTTTTTAAAGTAATTTGTTTGTGTTGCATTGAGCAATATCTACCTGGAAGTTGACTGTTATTCAGTAGTGCATGTGGTATTTTCAGTTAAGGCTTGTTAAAACCTGCATAGCCAGTGATAGGTGGGGAAGTTTCCTTCATTGTTATTCAGTTTCTGTATTATACAAGTGGTACAGTGAATTATCTTCTGTTTAAACTGTGAGCTTTGGCCAGTTAAGACCTGCATGAATGCATAAGTGTAGCTAAGTAACTTTTATCTGCACTTTTTAAAGTAATTTGTTTGTGTTGCATTGAGCAATATCTACCTGGAAGTTGACTGTTATTCAGTAGTGCATGTGGTATTTTCAGTTAAGGCTTGTTAAAAACCTGCATAGCCAGTGATAGGTGGGGGAAGTTTCCTTCATTGTTATTCAGTTTCTGTCTTATACAAGTGGTACAGTGAATTATCTTCTGTTTAAACTGTGAGCTTTGGCCGGTTAAAACCTGCATGAACGCATAAGTGTAGCTAAGTAACTTTTATCTGCACTTTTTAAAGTAATTTGTTTGTGTTGCATTGAGCAATATCTACCGGGAAGTTGACTGTTATTCAGTAGTGCATGTGGTATTTTCAGTTAAGGCTTGTTAAAAAATTGCATAGCCAGTGATAGGTTGGGGAAGTTTCCTTCATTGTTATTCAGTTTCTGTCTTATACAAGTGGTACAGTGAATTATCTTGTGTTTAAACTATGAGCTTTGGCTGGTTAACACCTGCATGATATCAACTTGGACGCATAAGTGTAGCTAAGTAACTTTTATCTGCACTTTTTAAAGTAATTTGTTTGTGTTGCATTGAGCAATAAATACCTGGAAGTTGACTGTTTTTTCAGTAGTGCATGTGGTATTTTCAGTTAAGGCTTGTTAAAAACCTGCATAGCCAGTGATAGGTGGGGGAAGTTTCCTTCATTGTTATTCAGTTTCTGTCTTATACAAGTGGTACAGTGAATTATCTTCTGTTTAAACTGTGAGCTTTGGCCAGTTAAGACCTGCATGAACGCATAAGTGTAGCTAAGTAACTTTTATCTGCACTTTTTAAAGTAATTTGTTTGTGTTGCATTGAGCAATATCTACCTGGAAGTTGACTGTTTTTTCAGTAGTGCATGTGGTATTTTCAGTTAAGGCTTGTTAAAAACTTGCATTACCACTGATAGGTGGGGGAAGTTTCCTTCATTGTTATTCAGTTTCTGTCTTATACAAGTGGTATAGTGAATTATTTTTTGTTTAAACTGTGGGCTTTGGCCGGTTAAGACCTGCATGAACGCATAAGTGTAGCTGAGCAACTTTTATCTGCACTTTTTAAAGTAATTTGTTTGCGTTGCATTGAGCAATATCTACCTGGAAGTTGACTGTTTTTTCAGTAGTGCATGTGGTATTTTCAGTTAAGGCTTGTTAAAAACCTGCATAGCCAGTGATAGGTGGGGAAAGTTTCCTTCATTGTTATTCAGTTTCTGTCTTATACAAGTGGTACAGTGAATTATCTTCTGTTTAAACTGTGTGCTTTGACCGGTTAAAACCTGCATGAACGCATAAGTGTAGCTAAGTAACTTTTATCTGCACTTTTTAAAGTAATTTGTTTGTGTTGCATTGAGCAATATCTACCTGGAAGTTGACTGTTTTTTTAGTAGGTCCACACCCATCCTCCCTGTTTTTGTGTTGGTGTTAATCTTGGTGGCTTTGAAACTGCCCGCCCCTTTTGTAAATTTGCACTTGGATACTCCTCCTGGACCCATCTCATTTGCTCACTCAAAAAAAAAAAAAAATGTTATCTGCTTTTACTGTATTTGTGTTTCTTCCTACTTTATTTTGCTTTTGCGTCATCTTAAAAGTACTCAGTTGTATTTATTACTGCTTGGTGTAACTCACTCTAAGCCTTTTAGTTTAAGCACTTGTGCTTCAGACCAGTTGTTTTACATTAAGAAGGTTTGTGCTCTGCACTGTAGTGGCAGGACAGGTAGCTTACATCCTTCTGAGTTGGGAACTGCTGATTGAGGGCTCAGTGTTTGTTATTCTAAAAGTGTACTAATTCTGGTTTAAGCACTTGGGCTTCAGGCCAGTTATTTTACATTAAGAGGGTTCGTGGTCTGCACTCTTGTGGGAGGAGAGGCTGGACTCTGCCCTTCTGAGCTAGGAATTTCTGGTTAAAGGTTTATAGTGCCTGCATATTTGTACTGATTCTTAATAAATTGGTACACCTTGTTTGCTGTAGCATAGACTAGATCCAGGCCTGCTGAATCTAGTTTTGTTTGTATAACTTGAGCACTAATCCAGGCATTCTTTAAAGTATTCAATTGTATTTATTACTGCTTGGTAGTAACTTGAATAAGTGTAGCTATCATTCAAAGTCTTTTGGATTAAGCACTTGGGCTCAGACCAGTTGTTTTACATTAGGAAGGTTTTTGGCCTGCACTGTGGTGGCAGGACAGGTAGCTTACATCCTTCTAAGTTGGGAACTGCTGATTGAGGGCTCAGTGTCTGTTATTCTAAAAGTGTATTATTTCTGGTTCAAGCACTTGGGCTTCAGGCCAGTTATTTTACATTAAGAAGGTTCGTGGTCTGCACTCTTGTGGGAGGAGAGGCTGGACTCTGCCCTTCTGAGCTGGGAATTTCTGGTTAGAGGCTTATAGTGCCTGCATATTTGAATTGTTTCTTACTAAATTTGTACACCTTGTTTGCTGTAGCATAGACTAGATCCAGGCTTGCTGAATCTAGCTTTGTTTGTATGCTTGTTTGCTTGTTATTTCCCTGAAATGTTAATTCCACCTAAAACACGGCTTTTCAGCGCTTCTGTGGATACCTAGTGACATCTGCATTGCTTACTGTACTTATTTCCTTGTTTCACTTGAAAGAAAGTTACTGTTTGTCATTTTTGCATTTAAGTTACCTGTAACACATTGCATTTAAGTTACCTAGCACTTGCTCACTAAAGCAATTATATAAGTCAGCACTAAAAAATTAAAAACACTACACCCTCACAAACTCCACTTGAGTACCTTGTTCCCCATTGGCCCTTTTTTTTTTTCAATTATAAAGGAATTCCCAATACTATTCTAGCATGCCCAAAGGTCAGTTGTCAATCTCCTCTCCGGTCCAGCTGGTGAATCTGGGAATCTTGAGGCAATGTTACAACTGCCTCATGTACACAGACAACCTTCTCCTCCTCCCAACAAATTCCAACACATGTGAGAGATGCAACCATATAGCCAAACTGGAGGCTAAGCTCTCTCAACTCAGTACTGGCGAAACCTGTCAGGAGGAGAAGGAAACCACACTCACTACAATTCCAGTCTCACATAGACCTACCACGACAGCAAACCAGACACATAAACACACAAAAACATACTCGGAGGCTCTAAATAAAAATCTGCCTAAGCAGCAGAGACCTCCAAAGCAGACACCCAAGCAACCGCTACCCCAAAACAAAACACTAGCAACACATAGCTCACGAAGCCAGTGTGCCGAACAGTCACACCCCTTAAGGCTAAACAACACACCTGATACAGTTGTAATAGGTGACTCTATCATCAGGCACACTGACGTCCCGCTCACCAGGCTGAACAAGGAGAAGGTCATGGTGAGCTGCCTGTCGGGCGCTAGGATCCACCACATAACACAAGCACTCAGGTCACTTCAAGCCAAGTACAAATATGACTCAGTCATTGTCCATGCTGGTGTGAATGACCTGAGAAGTACCACCCTGGACTACATGAAAAGAGACATAGAGGAGCTCTCTGAGCATGTGGCTCAGGCCGGTCTGACCCTGACCTTGAGTAGCATCTTACCCTCACCAAGAATGATGCCACAATATGAAGACAAGATGATCAATTTCAACAATTGGCTTAAGTACTGGTGTCATTCAAAGGGGATCCAATGCCTGTCAGCCTGGGATGACATGCTCGACAAGCCGGGATGCTTCGCTAGGGACGGCTTGCACCTGTCACCCCTGGGCTTTTGGATATTGGCAAATGCTCTTGCTACCCCCATAGTGCCTTTTTTAGGCAAGGCTCAAAAGACAAACCCACCTCCATAGGTATCACAAGGGATAAGAAACTAAGAGTAATGCTACTCAATGTCAGAAGTCTAAACCTCAAGATGCATGCACTCGAAACTCTCCTTAGCATGGAGAACATCAATATCTGTGCAGTAACAGAAACCTGGTTCAAGGCTCCCGAGAGCAACCCAGCACTACCAGGTTATACCTCATACCATGCTTTTCGGTCCCAAAACTTGGACTGAACCAGAAAAGGAGGGGGAGTATCAATATTCGTCAAAGATACCCACACCTCCAGGTTGGTGGCACAGCACGAAGCATCAGAGACTATCCATGTGCAACTAACAGTGGGTAAAACTGCCTTCCAGTTTATAGCCTGCTACAGACCACCCTCCCAAACCCAGGAACTCCACACGGCCTTCCTCAGAACACTGGAAAATATGAAGGTCTCTCCAAACACCATTATATTGGGTGACTTCAACTACCCAAACATAGACTGGGAGCATTACTCTAGCTCCAACACCCTAGCTCAAAGGTTCCTAGAATTTATAAACTCAAATGCTATGGAACAACTTGTTACCACTCCCACAAGAGGGGAAAACATACTGGACCTGATCATCACCAACATGGGGACTCTATGCTCCAGACCAGAAGTGTATCCCTCACTGGTAAGATCAGACCATAAACTAATCTCACTGGATATTCACATCCCGACCCCACCCCCTGCCCAGAAAACCACAGTGAAAAACTTCTCTAAAGCAAATTTCACACTCCTCAAAATGGAGGTGGAATCCTTCAAAGCCCCCGGGCCTGTTTAAAATACGTCCCAGACCGCAGAATCCTTTATAAACGCATTCTATGAACACCTTCAGGAATGCATGGATCATGCAATCCCAAATAAAACCAAGAACCAGTCCTCCAAAGTTAGACGTCCTATCTGGTGGACCCCAGCCATAAACAAACTATACAATAGAAGGAGGAAGCTACTACATGATAGAGCAAAATCCCAAAAAGGGAAGGCATCTCTGATCAGTATTAGCAAAAAACTACGGGCACTCATAAAATCGTCTAAGGCCAGCTTCGAGAGAAAAATTGCACAGGACACTAAGGATAATCACAAGGCTTTCTTTAGTTATGTTAGGAGCCTGGGTGGGAATTCCCAGATATGCTCAGAATTAGTCCAAAATGACAAAAAATACACCAAACCCACAGACATTACCAACATCCTAGCTGACAGGTTCAGCACAAACTCCCACCCCCTCCCCACCAAAAGGGCAAATATCTATCCCAGCAGAGTGCTGCCCCCCTGACATCTCAGATACTCAGGTAAGAGCCGCCCTCTCCAAAGCAAAAAACACAGCATCAATGGGACCAGACGGTGTCCCGGGCTGTGTCCTACATGAACTCCAAGAAGAGCTAAACCCAAACATAAAACTACTGTTCAATCTCAGCCTTACCACAGGATATGTATCCAAAGAGTGGCATACAGCAACAGTGGTCCCTCTCCACAAAGGTGGTGCCTCAACGGATCCTGGAAACTATCGCCCTATAAGCCTGACTAGCTTGGCCTGCAAAGCTATGGAAAGGATCATCATGGACCTCATAAAAAAAAGATATTGGGGACCTACAGACACTGGATTCTACCCATTTCAGCTTTGTTAAGGGAAGATCCTGCCTCTTAAACCTGGTCGATTTCTTTGAAACAGTCACCAAGGCCATTGACGAGGGGAAGGTGGTCCACACAGCATACCTGGACCTCGCAAAAGCCTTCGATACAATACCCCACTTGGGCATTATAGATAAGCTCACCAGCTTAAATATAAACCCCTATATCACTAGATGGGTTGCAAACTGGCTCAAGGACAGAACCCACATGGTTAGAATTGCTGGAGCCATGTCAGACTCCAAGCCAGTTACAAGTGGCGTCCCACAAGGCTCAGTCCTGGGACCTCTCCTGTTCAGTATATATTTCTCGGGGGTACAGGCAAACACGGAAGGACTGTGGCTGACCAAGTTCGCAGATGACTGCAAACTGGGCGCTATAATCGACTCTCCAGCCGACACAAGCATCCTCCGAAAGGGCCTCATAGAAACAGACAACTGGTGCCAGAGCCATGGCCTCAAGCTAAATGCCAAAAAGTGTATAGTCATCCCCTTTGGCAAAACAAAGTGCCCACAAATTACCACATAGGTGGTAATCCATTAAGTGCGGAAGAAGTAATTAGGGACCTGGGGACCCAAGTTGATAGCAATCTCTCATTTGACAACCACGTGGCCAAAGTGGTTAGAAAAACATTTTATATAGCCCACCTAACCACGAAGGAATTCACATCTAGATCAGGGGATGTCATCGTGCCTCTTTACTCATCCCTCATCAGGCCCATAATTGAGTACAATGCCCCTTTTGGGATGTACTTTACCAGCCACCTGCAGTAACTGGAAAGACCCCAAAAGTACCTCACCAAGAGGATCAAAGGGCTCAAACAGATGCCATATGCTGCCCAGCTAAAGAAACTCCAGCTTTACTCAGTGGCATACCGCCTGCTCAGAGGCAATCTGTGCCTGATGTATAAAGCCATGTCCAACCCGGAATTAATGGACATGCTGCACCTCAGAAAATCCAAATCCCATCGAGCTACGCGCTCGAGAGACTTGAACCTCAGCACTGAAATAAATAGGACATGCTGGAGGGACAGATTCATAACCCAGAGGCTCTCTTCACTCTGGAATAAAATCCCAGTCCAGGTTAGGCAGAGTCCCTCATTGACTCTCCTGAAGAGGAATCTTGATGAGTGGATGGGGGATCGTAGGTTTACCCCGGGTATCACTTCTGTGTCACTGTTAGACAGAGGCACAGTATACTAACCTCAAAAAAGGGCATAGCAAAATTAATTTTAAAATGGGTGGCGAAAGCCAAACACACTCTGGCTAGGCTTATAAATGCCCTAGGGCAGATAGCCTAGTATGAACCTATGAACCTATAATGGTGATGATGATGATATTCCAACATCAGGTCAGTGTTTGTACCCTTCACACAGTGATGTTGAAATGTTTTCTACCTTCTGAAATGAATACCAATCAGCAATCATAATCTTCCACAGATCCTAACTTCTTCTGAATTTCTTTTCTCTGCACTGATACAATTACTGCCCTTTTAGCCACATAACATTAGATAACATTCCTGACCTCTTCATCCAGTGCATCTCTGCTCTGCCTTTAACCTTAGTGTGCAGGAAGCCATACTTAAGTTTTGAAGCTTGGGGTGGGCAATACATTCTAGTCTAGTTTTGTCTTCCGGAGTAACTCAAACAAAGTTTTCAACATCCAAAATCTTATATAAAATTTTCATCTTGTATCTACTGTTTGTAGCGTGATTTAACCATCAAACAATATTAATAAGCTTTTTTATCCTGCTAATTCTACTACACCTGGTCCCTGTCCTAATTCCTCTGACCTTGATACTGCCACTCAACTAAACAGTTTCTTCATTAACTCAAAAATATTACTAAAAATAACAATACAAATCTTTCCTGTACTGAGCCCACTCCCCCCTCCCCTACCTCCACATGTTCTCGTTAACCCTCTCCCACTGCATATATTAAATCACTTCTCTCTAAGCTTAAACCCTGCTCTCCATCTGCATACAGCTTTTCCCCACAATTCCTCAAAATCACGACTAATACCATTGACCACCTGATCTCCATTCTGATAAACTGATCCATTCTTGAAAATACTGTGCCCAAAATACAGAAGAAATGCTTTGTTATCCCCCTTCATAAAGGTGGAAACTCCACAGACTCTTCCAGCTATCGTCTCATTGCTATCTTATCCCTCCCTCTTCAAAATAATAGAAAAATGTATGCATAAACAAATAGTTGAACATCTTATACAGGAAAACCTCCTAACTCTCACACAACATGGTTTCCATCCCCACAGCACTACCACTGCTCTTATTACTTTCACTCAGGCCATTGCCAAAACTCGCGTTGAAAGCAAACTGCTCTCTACCCTCTTCCTCGATTTATCAAAAGCTTTTGATACTGTCTCTCATAATCTGCTTCTATCTAAACTTAAAAACCTTAATCTTTCACAGGCTACTTTACTCTGGTTCACCAGCTGCCTCTCTGATAGACTGTTAGATGGCTATCAGCCTTCTCTCCTTTCCTTCCTGTACAATCTGGTCTACCCCAAGGTTCCATTTTTGGGCCCCTGCTATTCAACATCTTCACAAATAATTTATACACATCTTGCCCCCACTCCTCTCTAACACAGTATGCAGATGATTCCACCATCATATCTTGCTCTGAAAATCTCCCCCACGTTCTGTTCCTTACCCAAGACTCTCTCCTGTTTGTGGAAAAATGGCTAACCAGCAATGAACTCTTACTTAATCCAAAAAAAACAAAACTTCTTCTTTTCCTCTCTAAATCTCTACAGCATTGTAAACACTCTTTTATAGTTACATCTCTTGATAACAATACTATCTCAGTAGAAACCCATAGTAAACTCCTTGGTGTTGTTGTCAATAATCAACTCAAATATGACATACACATTCTACAATCTATCAAAAGTGCACCAAGAACTAGCCCTATTATATAGGACTAAAAATATCTGATGAAGGGCATAAAACATTCTTTAGCACGAGCTTTTCTACTGCCTACTCTATTTTACGCTGCACCTATACTCTCTAACCTCTAATCCAACCTCATGGCCAAATTTGAATCCACCTATAATAAAATTGCTAGGTTTGCTGCTAATCTACCTTACCGGTCCCATCATTGCACTGCCCTAAAACATCTCCTATGACCAGAAATACATAACCAACTTCTACTTCCACAGCTTTACCTCACCCACTCAGTACTAGCTAATCCCTCCTGCTGCCCTGCTCTCTCTAACCCAATCTCCCCTTATACCCCCAAACATTGTCTCCAAAGTGCATGCCAGCATCTCCTGGAAGTCTTTAAGCCCAATAAGCAAATCGGTAAACTTCTATATAGTCACAGTTGCCTGCTCCTGGAATAAACTCCCCCCTGACCTTAGAGCCATCTCTGACAGTCTCAGTTTAAAAAAAAACACTAAAAGATTACATGCTTAATACATGGACCTGCCCTTGTCCTTCTCCAACCTGACCTATTCCTCCTCAGTCTCTTTTTCTCCTGTTTTCTTTCAATCAAACAGATATTGTGAATTGTTCACATCATTTCTTAATTCATTGACTATTTGCCTAGATAGTATTGCAGTGTTTCTCTGTATAAATACAACTCTTTAATTCTTTTGGTAATAAGTCTTGATTTGCTACTGTATCTCCTGTTGTAGTTAAGCTTTGCATTTTGTAGTTGTACTTGTGTAAGTTTTACACATGTATTTGTTTGGAGCGTATCTCCTGGGGTTTCTGCTGAAAAGGGGCTTTTCACCCAGTTAGAATAACATGGTTAACAAATGTCAAATAAATAAATAAATAAATTCCTCCTGTTACTATACATTTTTCAGCGTGGTCTTGCTATATCTTTCTATCATATCTGTGGAGTATTATTCCACATTTAAACATGCTGATTTTTGGAGGAATCAAAATGCAGTTTATTTACTCAGGGTTCAATCCCATCTTGATGCAGTTTGCAAGAATATTCTGCAGCTTTTTCCACTGACAATGCTATGTCCACAGCTCCATTTATGTTAACCCTTTTTACATCTTTGATTTATTTTGTGACACTTAGAACTTTATGCAATTATTAGTGACTTTATATTCATTTGATTTTGTAAGCAAGTTACAAATTGCTTAAAATGCTTTTCCATTGATTTATTTGTTGGCACATTAGATTCAATAAACCTGGCGCTATTTCATCATACTCTTTCAACATGCATATTCCACACATATTCAATAGCGTCAAAGGAATACAGATGTTACACATAACCACCCATCTTCCAAATATTTATAGGTGTACTTTGTTTCTAGTTTAACTGTGTGTGATACACCCATATTACAGTACGCACACTTCTTATGTAAACATTGTGAAAGTTCTTATATTTTGGCACCAAAGCAAAAAACATAAACTTACCTTTGTTATTTATTTATTTCCTTTTTGCTAAGTGGAATAACTTGACTGTACTGAAATCCCCATTGCAGCAGAATCCTGGAGAGAAAAACTCAACAAGCAAAACTGAGCCAATATACAGACCATTATTTACTAAAAAGAAAAACAAAATGAAACCACCCACTCAACCATTTCTTATGTTGGTTACTGTATAAAGTATGGGAATGTTATGTTGAAGCATTTCACACTCCCAGTATAAATGTGAAGCCTGTAGATGTGATTCTTGGAATATAGTGATTTTGTAGTTAGTATATATAAACAGCAAGCATGTGGGAGTGCAGGGGGATTTCTCCCTGACAAAAATGTTTTTAATATTTGACAGCAGTTTTTAGAGTTCAGTGTTATTTGTAATGAATAAGGCTCACTTTTTTGCAGGTTTGAGACTCATGTTGCCGAGTCTCAAACATCCAGTATGGCACTATAATGCTATGCAGTAATCAACCATAACTTGTTTTGTATGTGTTTCCCTGTGAAGAAAATGTATTTGTATCTATATGATATGGTTGAGCAATCCCTTTCATAAATAAACTTACTGATTATTTGCTTTTGTTTATATTCATTTTACTTTACTTAATATTCAACATTTTAATTATTATTTCTCTTTGAGAGCTATTTTTATATTCTTTTAGGTTAAGAAATTGCTGTTTACTTGTTTTAATAAAGTATGTTATGTCCTGCAAGACTCAGGATATCAATTATTTTGCCCCCAATTTCAGTATTTTTCAGTATACGTCTCAACTATATATATATATATATATGTGTGTATATATATATATATATATATATATATATATATATATGGGTCTACTTGAGTTGGTCGAAGTTTCAGTTCTTCGAAACCCACTTGTGTGAGACCACTTGTTCGAAGTACTGAATCTTCGAAAACTGAGTATGGAAATCACAATAAATCGCACAATGGGAATATTCCCTTTTCCTCACTGTAGTGCGTTCTCTGATTTGGTATATTTAAGTAGAGGGTGCAGGGAGGCAAAAGGTTTTTTTTTTTTGCGTTTATTTTTTTTTTTTAGTCAGCCAATCCAGTCACTAAACTTCAGTGAAAGTGCACTTTCGTTGAAATGCACTTTCACTGAAGTGGGCATCTACTTTTCTTTTTTGACAAAGAAAAGTAGATCCATATATATATATATATATATATATATATATATATATATGCACATTATCCCAATGAATTCTGACTTGTACCATCTTGGTCAGCAGAAGATTTCTGCTCACCTGCTTTTTTTTTTTTTTTGGTTCTTTTGAGGAGTTTTTTTCAGAACTATCCCATGCAAACAACAGCTTGTCATGAGTCCATGAGTCTGCTGTTTATCTCAGGCTGCATAGCATATGCTTTGACACTGGTGTTAGGATATATTTTTCACAAATCACCTATAAAAATGATAGGGTACTGAAAATGAAAAGATTTTTGGGGTAAATACCTACATGGAAAAATGTCCTGTTTTTTAAAAAAAATGGAAATGTGTACAGCATCCAAGCCTAGTTTTGGGCGCACATGTTCAGACAGGATGGTGTGCATTTGTCAAGATCAGGGAAGAGAATTTTTGCAGCAGATATTTTACAATATTTGACAAACACTAGTTAGGATTTTTGCCAGGTCGACAATTTAACAGTTCACAGATAGCATCATTTGATGCATCTCTGATGGTTGTTAATGCTAGGAGCATTAATAATAAAGTTTTTTTTTATTGGAAAATTTGCTATGTTCCCAGAAGATTGATGTTGTTATTGTCTGTGAAACATGGTTAAAGAACAATGACTGGAAACCATTTCTGTCAGGGTATAAATGTTTTTACTGTAACAGACATTCTAACAAAAAAATCAGGTGGAGCTGTTATGACAGAGATTAAAGATAGTTATGAGACCTGTGATTATTACATGTTCGCTGATAACACGAATACTATAGACTGTGTAACTGTGACAATAAAGACAACCCTGGAACATATAACAATCGTTGGAGTGTACAGACCACCAAAGTCAAGTGCAAATGACCTAGAGGAATTCATACAAGTCTTGCATGAATCACAGGAGGGAAGAATAATATTAGCTTAGCTGGGGACTTAAATTTACCAGAAACAGACTGGAATAATACTGATTCAACAACATTAGTAAGGAAATTATTCACAGCATATGTTCAGGAACATCAGATGCTTCAGATTGTAAAAAAAAACTACCACGGGATGGAACATAGTAGACATAAATTGTGTTCCCAAAGGAATTACTGTAACTTCAAGTCAAGTTTACTACCATTGATGTGCAGTGATCATGGGGTTATAAAGGTTAATTTGTTGCTAGATAATTCTGCCAAACTGAAATCTAAGCAATGGACAGAAGATTAATTACAGGTTATATGAAAGCAAAACAGTCACTATGTAAAACTAACTGGGGTGAGGTGTTCAGTGGAAAAACTGCCGAAGGAATGTGGAAAGTTTTAAAAGAGAAATTGTTTGACTGCAAAAAAAACAAATGTTTAGCATCGGGATATAGGCATACAACATCACGGTGATATATCTCTATAAGAACAAGATATCTGATTAAGGTGACAGACAAAAATACAAGAAATGGAAGAGAGATTGGACTACAACTTTGAAAACTGAAATAAACAAGCCGGGCAAACAGATTAAGCATAGTGTTAGACAAGATGAAGAAAAATTTGAAGAAAATTTTTATGAAGATATTGAGCAAAATAGGCTATCTTTTTATAGATATGTAAGATGTGGGAGTAAAGACACACAAATTGATAAACTCTATGCAGATTCTAAAATGTATTCTCAGACACAAAAGGTTAGAGATATATTTACAAAATCTTGTGCAAACAGGTGTTGATAACCTGATGACCTCATAAAAGGGGTGATAAGTTGTCTTAGTGACATCCAGGTAACCCCAGATACAGGAATCAAATTAGATTATATTGAAAACAAAGCACAAGGAGGAGACAGAATTAGTAACAAAGACCTGAGAACACTCCAGCAAGAACTTACAGTACCATTATATTTATTATTCACTAGCTCATATAAATATGGGGAGATTCCTCAGGATTGGAGACATGCACTTATTAAACCTGACTTTAAGGGAAAGGGGAGTAGGACAAACTCAGAATCATATAGACCATCAAGTCTACGTTCATGTTGTGGAGAAGGTAATATTGGATAAGTTATTGTCAGAGCTGGATAGGTTGAGACTTGAAACCATATATCAGCATGCATATATTGAAAAAGATCTATTACCACCTGTAACATGATGTTCTATAATAATGTAATAACAGCTATTAATGAAAAATTGTGCTGTGATGTAATGTATATAGATTTAACTTCAGCATTTGATAGGGTCATACACAAAACTCTGATCGATAAATTAGTACAACTAGGTATTGATCTACACTTGATAAGATAGCTGCATGGCTTACAAATAGGACATGGCAAGTATCATACAGCAACTGGACAGGTGAAATCCTTGGTTACAGTCAGGGTGTCCCACAGGGCTCTCTCCTAGGCCCTTACTTGTTTTGATTGTATCTTTCAGACCTAACTTTTTCATCTGAGGTATTCTACGGTCTATATGGAGCAACCTGAAACTGGATAAACTAATTACATGTGTTACAGATAAGGCATGTCTTCAAAATAACTTGACGAAATTAACCATTTGGGCACAGGAGAATATTATGCTGATAAATACATCAAAAACTAAGCATATGAGATTTGGGAGACATAAATTGAAAGGTGAATATTTAATACAGCACACAGTGATTGAAAATGTAGACTCATTTAAGGACCTTGGTATAGGGGTTGATTCAGCTACGAGTTTTTCTAATCATATCAACCAATTGGTTAATGGTAGTTATAGAACTATAGGCTGTATAAAAATATGTATAACATCTAGGAAATCAAAAATAACGAAGTCATTGTTTGCTAGTTATATTAGACCCAAACTTGAGTATGGAATAACAATATGGAAACCCTATAAAAAACAAGCATGAGTAAACTGGAAAGCGTACAGTGGAAATATAACAAGGGCATCCATGGATGTGAAGATTTAAGTTATTATAAAAGACTACAATATCTAAGCTTGTACAGTGTCTCTTACAGATATCTAAGAGGAGATCTTATTCAGGTATATAGGGCATTTAGGGACAACTACCTCTGGGAATGTTTGGGGCTATCAAAAAGTACTAGAGAATGTGAACTAATTGCTTCTCTGACAGAATAGCTGATGCATGGAACAGGTTACCAAATTACATTAAAGCAAGTACTAGTTTAGATATTTTTAAGAACAGCCTGGACACTTATTATGGGGACAAGTGTTTTGGTATATTGGCAACTAGAAGGGCATTAATACCCCTGCTTGAAATATTTGTATGTATGGATGTATTGACAAAATAAATGCACAGATCTAGGAGCTCGTATGGTTGCATTACTTGCTCCTTGTCTACAAAGGTGTACTCATAGAAATACTAAAATAGCAATGATACATAAGGCATACAGAGTTAACTTTGACTAGGTGCTCTCAAACAGATAATAATCAAATTATTTACACTTATATTGTGCTATAATAGGCTAGTTATTATCTTTTTGGTATGAAACACTCTACATTATGGGATGCTGTGTTTGATACCTGTGCCATATATCCCTTCATGTACATAAATTCATTACTTAATTAATTATATATATTTTTTGGTGAAGGGATGCATGCAGTATGCATCTGTCAATGTATTGGACACCCTTGTTACATCTTTGTCCAAATGTTACATGCAAAACCAATGGCGTAATACCAGACCTAAATGTGATTTTATTTTCTTCCTTGTTCAAATCTGACACTGAAAAATAGATTTTCCCTAGTTAAACTGTTGACTGGGATAGAAATCACGTTATCCTTGCTAGCCAGACAAAAAATTACACAAAATCATTCTAAGCTGTGTAAATTTGCAGTGACATTTGTACTTGCATTAGTGCAATCTCAAAGTTTCCGTGTTATACCACTACATATGTGCAATTTACAACTTAGAAGTTAAATAAATTTTCAACATCTGTATCATTTGCTTTTGAGCTGTATAACAATACCTGCTCATTTACGGGATATTCTATTATTGTGCTTCCAGTGTAAGCAATAAATACAAATGATAACAAGCACAAGCAAATTGTGGAAGGTAAAGACAGGATCAAACTGATTGTAGGAAGCAACTTCTGTGTTCTAACTCTGAATATTGTGGCTGGTAGAGGAAACTGGTTGCTTACCTCCAAGGGCACTGTAGCTGCATATGCATAATAATTTCCCATACATTTCTTAGTTTATTTTCCATAAATAAATGTGCCTGCTTTGACACCCCATATCTAAGTATATGTGTGGTGTTGTACATTCCCATTGTTTGTTTGTACTTTATCAAGTTGCTTTGGATGATAAAAACATTTTATAGTTGCTCAAAATACGGTACTCCATATTTCTTAAGAAAAGCAAGTGTGACTATACTGTCAACTGAAATGTAAAAATATGCGTGAATGTCTTTGTTAGTTTTGTTTGTTTGCTTGCTTGTTTGTTTAACTTTATCTTTTACTGGCTGACATCTAGTTCCTTTCTTTACTGCTCTGCCAATGCATGTCATGAGGATTCACTGCACCAGTGAAGTAGGGTCTTTAACATCAGTGGGATCTTATTTCAATATCTTGTGCAAAGCAGTGCACATTGGTGAATACAACACTCTCTCCATACTACAGTAAATGGACAGTATTTAAAAATAAGCCATACTGCCTAGTGAGAGAGCAGAACTTACAACATAAAATAAACCAAGCACTCAAGAAGCTGAGATAGTGAGGCTAAATATATTGAAACATTTATTTCCTCTCAGATTACCCACTTAACCTAGTTCGGGTGACAGGAGAGTAGAAGCTTATTCTGATCTCAGTGGGATCAAAAGACAGAAGCTGGTCTTGAATGAGGGGACATCTCATTGTATAATACATATGCATATACACTCTGAGATGCATATGACAAATACACACACACACACACACACACACACACACACACACACACACACACCTGCGCATCCGCACACACACACACACACACACACACACACACACACACACACACACACACACACACACACACACACACACACACACACACACACACACACACACACACACACACACACACACACACACACACACACATATACAGATGCGTGTGCACACACACACACACACACACACACACACACACACACACACACACACACACACACACCAGTCACACTCCTAAAGTCAAGTTAGAGGATGATCAGGTCACCATTGGCTCATTGGGATAAGGGTGGAAATTGGGGCATCAGGTAAAAAAAAACATGTGGACACAAGGAGGATATATACATTCTAAACAGAAGGCTCCTCTGCCAAGAACTGATGTGGGAAACAAGAGCTGTAGTAGGCCATCAGTGCTAACTGCTGTGCAACATGATGCATGATCAAGTAATTAGTTTTACCTATTTTTAAAAATCTGAAAAGTTAAATTATAAGTCTACAGGTTAATTTCTTCTACAGAAAAATAATATTTGTCATGTTCAGAAGAAAATAGATAACAGTTTCACTCATGCTGTTAAGATGATGTTATTCAGATGTATGCTTTTGAAGTGGGTGACTAGCAGTGTTTAACTGCTTTTATAATTTAGACTTAAAAGGAGTTCAAAGTTGTCTGAGCTCTTTTATTCTTTGATTTCAGGACCACACTCTGAGTTAAAAAAGATATTTAGAAATTCTCACAGCTTGAGGTTCACCGGTTCGATCCTTGGTTGGGGTGCCTTCTGTGTGGAGTCTGCATGTCCTCCCTGTGGTTGCGTGAGTTTCCTCCGGGTGCTCCAGTTTCCTCTCGCATCCCAAAGACATGCTGTAGGTGGATTGGACACTCTAAATTGTCCCTAGGCATGAGTGCATGCGTGTGCCTTCCGTGGAAGGTTGGGCACTGGGCTGGCAACTCAACACCGTAAAACTCCACTGTCAGTCATCAGTGTCCAGGTGATCAGCTGTGGTGACCCCTACCCAGGAAAAGCTGAAAGAAGAAGAAGGAAGAAACAGAGATTTGCCTTACTGACACTTCTCTGTCAAACACATTTCTTTTGCTTTCAGAGGCCTGATGAGATTATGTTGCATTCTGTGGAATCACAGTCATTGCATTCTGTGGAATCACAGTCTACTGGCTGATTTTGAGTGTAGATTAAATCACCAAACATTAATTCAATATGCCATTCTCTGTGTAGAACAAATTGCTGTTTTTGTAGAACCTGACTGTTCTTCAGTCAGTGATGTTGTAATTGTAGAAAGTTCAGATTTAAGCATAAAACTTGGCCTTTGAATTCATAGTTAGTTGGGTCCTTAATGCATGATCACTCTAAATTCTGGTGTTATTTTGCTCCATGTTATTTTTGTAAAAGGTAGATAAATGAAGTCTTGGTTCCAGACATCTGGTATTCAAAGTTCATGCAATACTTCTCAGATAGACTTAATTTACATGAAGAAGACCAATAATCAATCAGAAAGTAACAAGGCTATATATTAATGCATTCTTAACTTATTACAACTATTTGAACATAAAGGGAGTGCTGTTGCAATGGATAGTGACACTGAATAGAATGTGGCATTGCCTTGTTTGTTCTTTTTCTTCCATATTATTTTAATATCATGAGGACAGCTAAAGAACAACTCATACTGCAGTAGTTATTTATTACATGCTAGGCAAATCAATCAATAAAGCCAACCATCTAGCAGATAGATGGTATACTCTACAGTTATTAATTACAGGGTCCTGCATAAACAATTAAATAATTTGCACTGAAGTACACTGGTTGATATATTAGTGATTAAAACAATATTAACTCACATCATCCTTACTTTGAAAAATACTCATGTTTATGTTTTAAAAGAATTGTTCAGATATCATGTCCCTTGACTAATGTCAAGTGTCTTACACAGAGCTCATAATTAGTGCATAGTTAGTATATACATTAACTTCAGATTATGCATTCAGGGATCTGGGTACCCTCTGTGTTTATAAGGTGTTTAGCAGTATTGCTGAGTGGCCCTGAATACTAACCATAAAAAAATACTATAGATTTATATTTAAGTAAAATCAGCAAAATATTTTAACAAAGTAGAAGAAAATAAAGATTGTAGATAACTGAAAATACTCACAAATTTTAATAAATTAGTAAATACATTCATCTCTTTAAACACTGATACTTCATCAGACTGCTTTTCAAATGCATTCATTTCAATAATATAACATTTGAAAATCACATGCCCACACACTAAAATATACTAAAATACAGCTAAAATGGCATAATGTAGAAGTACACATTATGAAACCCAAATGACTGATGATGGCAGCATTGAAATGGGGAAACAAAAAGAAAGAAACTTCTGTTTTTGGAGTTTGAGCAAGCCTCACTGGGTTACATGTCTGTACATATTTTTATGAGCAAGGAAAAAAGGTACAGCTTATGTGAAAACAGCACATTATGCTACTGTTTCCTCCTGAGCAAGATCATGGAATAGCGGGGAATGGGACGTTTGCTCTTACCCCAATGTTGTGTAAGCTCAGAGTTGGAATATATATTTAGCAAGGATTATGGGGATGCAATGGGGTCTGCAATAAACATGTTTTTTTTTTTTGCCTTTTTTAATGTTGCCATCATTGACTATTTGGGTCCAGTCATGTGTATTTCAAAGTTATGACATTTTGTTTAAATGTCATGAACCCACTAAAATCATAGGACTACATTCTAAGACCAAATGCTGCTAAAAGGCTTAGTTACTCAAAAAACAGTCACCACTTTTTAGTTTCTTTTTCTTTAAATAACATTTAAAATTCTCACTACTATGAAGACCTGGTAACTTACATACGTTTAATATAACTTGCTATTTATATTCTCTGTATTCTAAATCTCCTTCTCTATCTTCTCATCTTTCAACCTTTGCAACATGATCTAATACATACAAAATAAATATTAAAATTGCCAGACACAGTGCTACGTTTGCAAAATACATTAACAGAGCTTATTTGTTTGATGGGCTAACCATAGCCTAGTGATGTCACAGTGCTTATTTTGTAAAAAGATGAAAGTGATTACTGATTAATAATATTAAAGTTTATGAGTATTTTCAGTCATCTTGGATCCTTATTATCTTCCACGTTCTTAGAAAGTACTGCTGATTTACCTTTATTTGTAGCTACACTTTAATTTGGGATATGTTTGGAAACAGTTTTTTTTCTTCAGTGGTATTACTTTTAAAATGTTGGTAACTCTTCTTTTATAATGTCAGAAGGAGACTGAGAGCCAGATTTAACTGAATGTATTATTTCTGTGAAAATGTTGCAAGAGTTGGAGACAACAGATTCTACATCAGGAATAACAGTAGGACTAATAACAATAAAACTAATAGAAATAATTGTGGTGAGGACAACAGTTAGAACTGCTAAGTTAGTTGCCAAACTACATAAATAAAGTGAACATGGAGAGGCTGTTAACAATGATTCATAAGTTAAAGCTATACTGGAAGAGCCGATTTACCCTTTGGTGTTGATATTTCTGTACCAGAGAGTACGCTGAGTACTGTTTTAGATATCAACAAGTTATGAGGGATTTTGAAACACAAACTGGAAAAATTTAATGGCTAGAATGGGATATAGCATTCTTTAAAGCCAGCTTGCTGAATAATAGGAGTCTGAAAATCTGTAAGAATCTTACAGGTAATCGTTATTCAAATTCAGAATCACTATTCAAAAGATTATTGTATTATTGAAGATCCAGGTTTTCTTATTTAAAACTCCTTATTGGCTATCTTAATAAAGAAGTTGTTGAGTTTGCTAAAACCATCACAATCACTAAGGACAAAATAAGATCAGGGGCTTTAACTATTGGCATCGCCTCCCAAATTAATACCATTAAAATGAGAGTTAAAAAGAAAAGATCAAATTGAAGAATGAAAAAGGAATATGTTTGAAAGTAATGAAAATGACTACAAAAATTACAGTAACCTTTGGAAATGACTAATGTTGCTGAAGAGCAATCAAAAGAAGGAGGAGTGGCAAGTGGGAGTGGCACCAGTAATTCCACCAACCCTGAGCAAGAGTAATCCCTTCTAAGAGATCACTGTGTTTGCTGTCCAGTGATATTCAGCAGATGGAAGGAGACAGAGTTCAAATGCAGATGTGGGCAGGGAGCAGGAAGATCCCCAAACAAGGACAAACTGCTCATTTTTTGCAAACAGTATAGGTTTTTCAGACACAGGACACTGATCAGAATCACACATAGGCACAAGTAGATGGGTTTAACCAATGGCCCAAAATGGAAACTGCAGGAGTCACAAAAGCAACAGAATTGTCAGCAGAGTTGGTACCCTCTCCCAGAGGAACAGTGACAAAAGGAACTTTCTGAAAAGGAGGTATGTCCTGGTGACTTTAAAATATATGACTTATATAGTTTGACTCAGCATTTTTAATGGGAAATGAGATTAAAGCATTGTAGCTGGAATCTGCTTTGTTCCCAGTAGTAGATCCAGTGTCTCAGCATTTCTAATGGGAAATGAGACTACAGTATTGTAGATGGAAGCTGCTTTGTTCCCAGTAATAGATCCAGTGTCTCAGCATTTCTAACGGGAAATGAGACTACAGTATTGTAGATGGAAGCTGCTTTGTTCCCAGTAGTAGAGCTAGTGTCTCAGCATTTCTAATGGGAAATGAGACTACAGTATTATAGATGGAATCTGCTTTGTTCCCAGTAGTAGATCCAGGTAACTAAGCACTATGAACGAAGTGATTTATTCTACCAGGAAGCTAAATTTAAAGTTAATGGTTAAGAATGGCAAATTGATTAATAGTGAGGATGGGGAGTTTAGTAAGATATTAAGTAAGCCTAGTAGTTTAAATCCACCATTTATCCTATTATAATGGCATTTTAGAGGATCTACAAAATATTTTAATCTTAATACTAACCAAAGGAGTGCTAGGAAACCTCTAGTAAATGACTAAGCTATCAGAATAATGAATGGAAGGGAGCAAATGTATGTACAAGGAAACTGCTGTTTGTATTAAATGCTGAACAGTTGTATAAAGAGATATCAAAATAAGACATTTTCAAATTATGCATATTGATGGAGGCAAGCCTTGAAGAAGTTTTATGAAGCTGGTCAGCATTGAAGAGATAGCTACACAATATGTTAATGTTCCACGACTGAAGATAATGGTAATAGGATCATAAATCTTTACTAGGCTAATGACCACAAGGGCCGTTTTAAGTCAAGCCATACACCCCAAATCTCTGACAAGTCTGGGTACCCTTGATAAGTGTAAACAGAGGCTTGGAAGGTGAAACATTTGCAAGCAGGGGCCTGGGAGATGAACCATTTACAGGCTGCCTGTGTCCATTAGAGACACAGCTGCCAAACCAGGGATGAATTTCCAGTTTTCCATCCAATTGTACAAGTTATACCTGAATTGTGTTAGGGATGAACTCTGTTTCACATGGATAGGGAGTCTATTTCAGAGAAGGGTAGTGTCTGGGATACATACTTGTCTCTCCAGCAGGTCCTATTTATATCACAGGCAAGGGTTAAGTCTTTAGAATGAGTAATTCTGGTGTTTTCTGTTTTGCAGATATGCAAGAGGTTCATCAGCGTTGGGTCTGACAATGCCTTGTATAACAGGCATAGTTCTCTCCTCAATGGGCTGTAGGAGACAGAATAGAAGGATAGGGCCTTGAGGTGGGCTGCATAGGACATGTTACTTATGCCCTGTATTCTTTTAGTGAGGAACCTTTGTGGACATTTCATTTCTTGGATATGCCTAGTTAGATACATTCCAAAGGGGTTATTGTACTCAATGATAGGTGTGATGAATGCTGAATACAGTGGACTGATGACTTCCTTGGACTTAGATGCCATACCTTTGTTTATAAGTTGCACAACATAGAATGATGTCCTCACTACTATAGACACGTGATGGTCAAAGGCTAGACTATTGTTGATGTGTGACCCCAAGTCCCTGATTTACTGGGTCAACTATTAGGGGTGTGTTGTCAATATGACAGTTACCAGGAGAGGATGACTTCTCAAAGGATACTATTATGCATTTCTTGGGCATTTAGTTTTAATCCATGGCTCTGGCCCCAGTTGTTTCTCTGTATCAGGCCTTCCTGGAGCACATTTGTGTCAGTGGGCAATTCAATGACAACTTCTAATTTGCACTCATCTGCAAATTTAGTCAGTCAGAGGCCATTGACATTGGCGCGATTTCAAAGAAATAAATGCCAAAAAGGAGCAGTGCCAGGAGTGATCTGTGAGGGACTTTGCTTCTGACTGGCCTCTTTGTAGAGATGGACTCCCTAGTTTTAAATTCCTGGGTCCTGTTCATCAGCCAGCTGACTATCCACTGGGTTACATACGGGTTGGGTTCGTACCTAACCTCTTAAGTTTGTCAACAATGTCTGAGTGGGTATTATTGACATCTTTAAATCATAGAAACTTAAGAATGAGCCTTCCATTATGACCAATAGTGTCCATTACTTGTTCAAAGTTAGAAGAAGAATCTAAGTTAATCAATTCAGCACTGAAAGATTTACCATTAAACAACTTTACAAAGAAAATGAAGGCTTTTAAGCCAGAAGGAAATGACTTGTTAACAACACTGGAGGTCAGATCATTGTATTCTGTCATTCTGCATGAACTGAAAATGACATAGTATCTTTTGTACTTAATCAAGGGGACAATCTAATTCTACATGAATTACAGTTTTCTATGGGATGTAATGGTTTGATGTAGTCTAATAATTTTTCAGTTTTAAGAACACATACCTACCAATATGTGAGAGGAGTGGCAATGTGTGCCTAGTTAGTATCCAGTTATGCCACCTAGTTCTATTTTATTGGGAAAAGGAGATATTGCTCAAAAGTGAAGCTTTCAGACATACCCCCTTTTAATGTCACTTTAATGAGGCTATATATATTTTAATTTGGTGTAGTGACATCCTTAAATGGCATATGTTTTTAGAATTTTAAATGAGTACTCAATTCTTAGAATTTGTGGGCAAAATTAGTGATAGTAATATAGATTATTTGGATACTAATATTCCCAAAGGCATTAAGTATGAATACTTGCATCAGTTATACAAATACTGGTAGTATATCAGCACTACATTGTCAAAGTTTGCATCTATTCTACTTAAAGGAGAATGTGGTAAATGATCAGATAATAATTTCAGAGGATCTCACTACAGACTCAGACACTATATAACAATTTATTTCATTGTTTGAATACAAATTCATAGTAAGGGTTTTTCCCAGTGAAACCATCAGAAAAACCATAGGTGAGGTTTTGAATACTGAGGGATGAGTTATGGCAGCAGGCATAACTTAAAGGAATTGAAACAGTGTTTAAATAAATACATAAATATATATTCTACCAAGCAGTTCTGAAAACACTTCATTGCTGCTTAACAAAAACTCTCATCTCTTGTTTCTGCATATTAGACAGTATATCTGCCTGTACTGAAGGCACAGATGACAGTTTTCTTTCTCTGCCACTTCTATCATTTTCTGTCATTAGGCTAATAACAGATATCTGCACTTCTCTCTCCACTGTTTCAGCACTTATGTTCTGGCTTTACTAACTGTCTCATTCATTCCTTTAGTTTATGCCGTTTAATTGTTTTATTATTTCAAGTAGACCCTGCCTTTTAGCCCAAAGTTTTTTTTCTATAGAAGGGAACCAAAACTCACACCTGCCTTCCAGCTTTAAATCCCCTATTCCCTGCACTTTTATTATAAACACCTTTATTTTTTGTATGGCATAAGCTCTTTCCATGTGTTCTTGTATATGGGGTATCATCACTTTCAGACCACCTTGCAAGATGGCACAGTGTTCTATGACACTTTTAACTGGGTCTTGTCTTCTTTTCAGATTTCTATGGCAATATCAAATGGTGTTTGACATATAATAGATAATAAGGACTTAACCCTGTCAAGGCTTGTGGTACTTCTTTAATAGAAAGCAGGAGGTATGGTATTAACTGTCCAGTCTTTACCATTTTTCTCAAAAAAAAATCTTCTCTACATGAATTTCAGTGTTTGGTTACAAGGATGGCAAATTAATGTGTAGACTTTCTTGGCCTTAAAACATTAACACATTTGATACATCATTCTGGGTTCATTTTGAAGCAAAGACTTTCCTAACTAAATAAGTGAAAACCTTTCAAATTAAAAAATGGCTAACATTTCTAAATGTTTACTTTTAGCGTGTTGAATTTTGGAAAACAACCATAATTTAAATGCAGGTTTCACATAACATAATTGAGATTTTACCCTATTGTTAGGGAAAAGTGCCCACCTCTAAAGTGTGCTTGTGTCTTAGAGATAACACCAGCTCAAGCTAACAGTATTTATTTTTTTTTACTTTAAAATGGTCCTACTATTCATACTATTCAATGGCGATGAAGGCTTTTAAATGTTCATCACTTAACTGGATTGATAGGTATATTCCAGATACTTTGGTCCCATTTTTCCTACTGGGTATACTGTTCAGAGGCTACAAAGTATGTTTCAAAGTCTTCCTGAAAGGTCATGTGCTTGAAATGTGGAACTTCTTTGTCTTTACCGCGGACTTAGCAATCGCTACCATTCTCCTTTGTTACAGCAGCAATAATTTAAACAGCTGCTTTCCAGTTATTATCTTAGCACAACAAAAATACATATTTACACTATGCAAAAACTCCTAACTTTCACCACAGAAGTGTTCTTTTCATCTGGAGGTAAATGCTGAATTTATATTCTTTCGGGCAGTACAGCACATAGCCTAAAATGACTTCTTGTCGTGAAAAAAAATGTCAGATAGCTCAGATTCTCTACCAGTGGTAGAAAATAATGCAGGAGAGGCATCTAGCTCATGAAATGATATGGGTTTGTTAAACAGAAAATAAAACATTTGTATAGACCCCTTTTTTTTTCACAGGCAAAATGAGAAACATTTTATAGTCTCTTATAATAAATCTGTCACAGTGCTAAGTGATTTTGCACAGTTTACTTGTCTGCATTCTTAGTAAATCTCTCTGTACTACTTTAGGTTCTTCCCACGGTTCTGATTTGCTATAGCAGACTCCCAAGAACTGCTGCTCCAGGCAAAATCGCTACCTGGATCTAGAGGCTAATATTTTTGCTTATCAGAACTACGACTCTTCTTTTTTTATAAAACACACTAGTAAGATGACTACTTTTTAACAACACTCTTTGTGAGATCGTTTCTAACCAGTATAAAAAGTGCACTATCTTCCTTAATGAAAAAAACATTGTTTTAATAAGTATATTTACAAACCATGCTTTGTGCAACAATGATATTTACAAGATTTGCACTACTTACAAAACACTTTACATATGTTTTATATCATTCTGAGACATTGGATAAAGGGCTTGCTGGCTGGGTTTAGATCTTATGGCTGTTTTAGGAAGATAAACCTGTCAGTTACTGGGATTGCCATCCCCCAGTTCAGCCACTGAACAAAGTTATGCATCCTCTAGTTTTTTTTTTTTTTTGGAAAAATGAGCTTTCTGCCAACTCTTAGATCCTACAGTGATTTGTTAAAGAAGACAAATCTTTTGGATGTTGGGTTGCCGTACCCCAACTTAGCTAATTATTTCTGAACAAAATTGTGCTTCACGTACTCCTTTTTGAAAAAGGGCTTCCTGTTTGCTTTTAGGTAAGTGTCAAGAGCTCTGGAGTTGTGAATGACTATCTTTCTCTACTACCTACAGTTTATTATTTACAGGCTGTATAAGCACAATATACCTAACCTGACAGTGGATTGCCTCATAGAGCTCTAACCCTATTTGTTTAAACAGCCTACAGTACAGAAGCTGCTTCTCAAGAAATTCTACCTGCTGCATGTTTCCTTAAATGTTTCTTTAAATTCAAGTAAGTTATCTTATTGAATTGTTTCGCCACTCCAATTAATCTTCCGTCTGGAATTCAACAGAAAGAAAAGAGCACAGAGTAGCACCACTCTATTCTACCCCCCACACACACACACACTCTCATATCATTACATTTGTTCTCACATTAGCCATACCCACTTTTCATGTGACCAAGCAAAGCAAAATGTTAAATTTTTTTAGTTATATTATCTCCTGCCCTTTCATTAACATTCACATAGACTTTCTCTGTACTCTGTCACTCTTACTGATAGTTGTCTTTGTAGATGTTAGCCTTCTTCTCTCTCCTTCATTAACATTTCCTGCTAGCCTAGGCAGCAGTTAGACTATCCTTTGAACAGCTTCTCCTAGTCCTACTACCACACTTCTGTTCAGCATTTGCTAATAGGTTCACAGGTTCATAGGCTGTTACTAGGCTAATGACCATTGGGGAGGAAGGGGCATGTCAGTAGGGAGGTAACTAAGGGATTTGTGGGAGGAGGGTGTTAGTTAGGATAATACTTTTCTTATTAATGGCCTCTGAGCATGAGGAAATGTGGGACAGGCTCAGAGTAAATTTACAATTTCCCATCCAGTTGTCAAGGTTTCATTTGAATAGGTTTGGGGATGAACTCTGTTTTACATGGATGGGAAGTCTACTCCATAGTGCGGGTAAATGTTTGGGACACATATCAGTCTTACAATCACATTCTGTTTATGTCACAAGTGAAGGTCAGATCCCTGGATCTAGTGTTTCTAGTGCTGCTTAATTTGCTTATGTGCATCAGATCCATCAGGGCTGGGTCTGAGGAAGCCCTCTAAGCCAGGAAAAATCACCTCTTAGCAGTCTGTAGACAGGAGAAAACAGAGACAGAGACTTTAGGTGATCAGTGTAGAGCAGGGTATTCTCCTGGTGAGAAATTTTTGTGGGCATTCCAACTGTTGCAAGTATCTGGTTAGGTAGATGCTAAAGGGGACATAGTACTCAATGATAAGTCTTACAAGGGCCAAGTAGACTGATACTATAATTGCCCTAGACCTGGATGACTTACCCTTACCTAAAGGTTGGGTGACATAGAATAATTTTATTACTATCTTACCTATGCAAAATTCAAAGGCTAGATTGCTGTCTGCATATGTTCCCAAGTCCCTTACTACTGGGTCATCTGTTGAGAGTGTTTTTTTTTTGACGTATTAATTTAAGTTGACACTTTTCCCAAAGGGCATTATAATGCATTTCTGGCATTGAGTTTTAGGCCATGACTTTGGCACAAGTCATTTGTCTATGTTAAACCCTCTTATAAGATATGGTGCCTTGGTAGGAATCCATAATAGCTCCCAATTTACAGTCATATATTAACTTGGTGAGCCTGATATCTTGAAGTTTAGCATTGGCTTCCAAGGCATAGATGCCAAACAGGAACTGTCCCAGCAGAAAGCCCTGGGGTACTTCTCTGGTGACAGTTTCTTGGTGTAGGTGGTCTCACTGATCCTGAATTCTTGGATGCTGTCTGTCAACAAGCCAGAAATCTAGCAAGTTATGTAGGGATTTAAGCATAGGCTATACTGACCTTGTAGTTGGCCTTGCTGGACTTAATTAGACCTCTTAGTTTAGTTTTACGAGAACACGTGAGTTAAAGGGAGTTGCTCTTCCTGATTTTGGCTATAAGATTTTTCTTTTATTATATACACTGTTTAAGTGAGAATTCCACCAGTGGACTTTATTTTTATAGGTTCATAGGTAGGTACTAGGCTATTGGCCCTAGGGCCTATATAAACCTAGCCAAAAAATGTACCCTGGCTTTCACCACCCAAGAAAATTATTTTCATGTGTCCCTGTCGAGCAGAGCCACAGAAGTGATCCCCGGGGTGAATTTCCCATTTCCCATCCAATCATCAAGATTTTTCTTGAAGAGTGCTAATGAGGAGCTCTGTTTGACATAGATAGGTAGTCTGTTCCAGAGTACGGGAAGTCTCTGGGACAAGAATATATCCCTCCAGCATGTTCTGTTTATTGTGGTGACAAGGTTTAGGTCCCTAGAGCGTGTAGCTCGGAGGGATTGGGATTTCTTTAAGTGGAGCATGTCCAACAGCTCTGGGTTTGACATAGCTTTGTATGTTAGGCAGAGATCGCCCCTGAGTAGGCAATATGCAATGGAGTAAAGCTGTAGTTTTTTGAGACAGTCTGCATAGGGCATCTGTTTGAGGCCAGTAATCCTCTTTGTGAGGTATTTCTGTGGTCTTTCCAATTGTTGTAGATGTCTTGTGAGGTGCATACCAAAAGGGACATTGTACTCTATAATGGGTCTAATGAGTGATGAGTAGAGGGGAACAATGACTTTTTTCTGGATGAGAATCCTTTTGTGATGAGATGAGCCACGTAGGAGGATTTCCTGACCACTGTGGCAATGTGATTATCAAAGGAGAGACTACTGTCCACCTGTGTCCCAAGGTCTCATATTTTTGGCATTAAGTAGACTACCAGCTATGTGGTAGTTCATGGGTACAGAGTTTTTACCAAAGGGGATGACAATACACTTTTTGGCATTGAGCTTCAGGCCATGGCTTTGACACCAGGTATCTGTCTCAGTGAGACCCTTTTGCAGTTTGTCCACATCGTTAGGAGTTTCGATTATTGCTCCTAGTTTGCAGTCATCTGCAAACTTTGTTAGCCAAAGACCTTCTGTGTTAGCCTGCACTTCAGAGAAGTAGATACCAAACAGGAGAGGACCCAGGACTGAACCCTGTGGTACTCCACTTGTCACTGGTCTGAAGTCAGATTTGGAATCCGCTACTTTCACAGTGTGGGTTCTGTCCGTGAGCCAGTTGGCAACCCATCTTGTGACACAGGGATTTATACCTCGTTTAGTGAGCTTATCTATAATTCCAGAGTGGGGGATGGTGTCAAAAGCCTTGGCGAGATCTAGATAAGCTGTGTTATCCATTTTACCCTCATCTATGGCTTTGGTGACTGCTTCAAAGAAGTCAATCAGGTTTAGGAGACATGATCTGCCTTTTACAAATCCAAACTGGGTAGGGTCCAGAGTTTGGAGATTACCAATGTCTTTGTTTATGAGTTCCATGATGATACGTTCCATGGCCTTGCAGACCAGGCTCGTCAGGCTAATGGGGCGGTAGTTCCCGGGGTCCATCGTGGCTCCACCTTTGTGGAGTGGGATAACTGTCACGGTGCACCATTCAGTGGGTACAAAGCCTGAGGTGAGGCTATGATTGAACATGGTACTTAGGTAGGGTGCCAGTTCATTCTGTAGTTCGTGTAGAACTCAGCCTGGGATATTGTCAGGTCCCATGGATGCAATGTTCTTGGCTTTGGAGAGTGTGTTTTTTACCTGTGCAGCCGCGATTATAGGAACTTTGCATTCTTCCGGTATAGAGATGGGCCCTCTAGGGGGTGAGAGGGGGGTAAAGTTAGCACTGAACCTATCTGCTAGGATGTTGGCAATATCAGTTGGTTCTGTATATTTTGCACCATTGTTCTGTAACTCAGAGCAGATCTGAGTGTTCCCATTGAGATTTTTGACATAGCTATAGAATGCTTTGTGGTTGTCTTTAGAGTCAGTGGCAATTTTGTTTTCGTAACTAGCTTTGGAGGATTTTATGAGGGATCTCAGCTTATTACTGAGGTTGACCAGAGAGTTCCTCCAGTCATGGGATTTTACTCTTTTTTGCAACAGTTTCTTTCTTCTGTTGTAGAGTTTGTTTATGGCAGAGGACCACCAGATTGGCTTCCTTTTTTTGGAGGATAACAACTTGGTTCTATTAGGGATAGCATGATCCATGCACTCGTGTAAGTGCTTATAAAGTGCATTTGTGTAGGATTCAGCAGTCATACCTCTATTGTCCATCTGCATGGATGTCGTGAAGTTTGCCACTTCTGTCTTAAGAAGTGTGAAGTTAGCTTTGGAGAAGTTTTTTACAATGGTTTTCCTAATTGGGGGTGGGGTTGGGATGTGGATGTCTAGGCTGATTAGCTTGTGATTGGATCTGACCAACGAGGAATCGACCTCTGGTGTGGAACACCGGTTTCCCGTGTTGGTAATGACCAGGTCTAGGATATTGCTGCCCCTGGTGGGGGTGTGAATAAGTTGATCCAAGGCACTGGAATTTATGAATTCTAGAAAACTTTGAGCAAAAGAGTTGGTACATGAGTAGTTTTCCCAGTTAATGGTCGGGTAGTTGAAATCGCCCATTATTAGGATGTTGTGTTGTACCCTAAAACTTTCCAGTGTATCAAGAAATGAGGAGTGGGAATCCTGGGGCATGGTGGGGGGTCTGCAGCAAGCTACAATTTGGATTGCAGTCTTGCCCAGAATTGGCTGCACTTGGATAATCTCGGATGCATTATGCTGTGCAGCTAGCCTGGTGGTGTGGATATCCTTAATGAATATGGACACGCCTCCGCCTTTAGTGCTTCATTCTGGGTTAAGTGGCCGAAAGGTGTGGTATGAATTGTAGCCTGGTAATGCAGTGGTGTTCTCTGGAGCTTTGAACCAGGTCTCTGTCACTGCACAGATGTCAATGTTCTCCATTTTAAGGAGTGCCCTGAGTGAGTGCATTTTGAGGTTTAGACTTCTAGCATTGAGTAGCATTACCCTCAGATTTTGCCTGCTTGTACCTGTTATGGGGGTGACTTTGTCATTTGAACTTTGCCTAAAAAAGGCACTATAGGGGTGGCAAGAGCCTTAGCCAGTATCCGGAATCCTAAGGGCGACAGGTGCAGGCCATCTCTGGCAAAGCATCATGGTCTGTCTATCATTTTGCCCCAGGCAGACAAATACTGGATCCCCTTAGAATGACACCAGAAGCTTAGCCAATTTTTGAAGTCAGTCATTTTGTCCTTGTACTGTGGTATCATTCTGGGTGATGGCAGGATGCTACTCAGGGTTAGGGTCATACCTGCCTGGGATACAAGATCGGAGAGCTTCTCCATGTCTCTTTTCATGTAGTCCAGGGAGGAGCTCCTCCATGTCTCTTTTCATGTAGTCCAGGGAGGTGATTGTTTTGGGTTTAATTCTGGTAAGTACACCAGCCTCTATGTAGCCATTAACAGGTCTGTATAGGGAGTCTTTGAGTAATTCTGCATAGGCATCTGTGATCTCAGAGTTAGGGAAGCCTTGAATTTTGTCAAACTGTCATTTAATAGTTTGCCATAGAAGAGTTCCTAACTGGCTTAATTGGGTTTTATAAGCTGATTTTTACTTCAAAGGAGACAGCTTTCCCCGACCTCACTAGTGAAGACATGGCAAAGGGGGTGGGGTATGGAGGCTCTCCCATCTTGGTGATTAACAGATCCAATATGTTTGAACCTCTGGTTGGAGTGTGCAGGGCATTTGTGTTACTAAAGTATAGGAAGCATTGTGCCTGTGACTTTGAGGTAGTGGGTAGTTAAAGTCGTTATAGTCACCCATAAATAGTGTAGATCAATATGTGTGCATATAACTTTAAGAAGCTATCCAAGGGCTTGTACAAGTGTATAAATACTGATCATGTGCAAGCTAGAGTGCCATTTTGTAGTAAACAGTTGAGATGTAAGCATGTATCTATATAAGGTCTGTCTGTTAACTAGTTCACTCATATTTAATGATGCTGCTGTCCACCCTGATATGTTTCTATGTATTAGAGCATCTAAATGAAAACCCTGGCCTTCTTGTTATATGTGTTAGAGATGAACGAGTAACATGGTATCAGAAGCAGCATGTCTAAAGGAAAAGGAATCAGAACCGGCATATCCAAGGGGCATAAAGTTGAAGGTGGCTGGAGTAAAACTACTAGAGGCACTTGCTTAGAGCTTGAGGAATATAGATGAACATATCATCCCCAAATGTGCATACTTCGCAGAACAGGTCAGAAACAAATTTCAGCTATTAAAACTTGCTCAGGCTATTTCTTTTTGTATAATATGAAACGGGGCATACAAAATGTTCTAAATGATATTTGCATAAGCAGATATGTACGATATTGATAAAAATATTCAAATCACTACGGAAAATGTTAGAAATAAAGTCCGAATTGCATAAAATTAATAAATAAAGGGAAACAACCACATTTTTGCATTAAGCAAAGATATCTAAGTTATCAGAAGTGTATAAAGTGTTTGCATGTTTGTGCAGTGTTACAGGAAAGGTATTTCGCAAAAGTACAGCCATTACAAGGCATATTTCACAAAGTATAGCAAAGTATAGTATTTTGAAGAGTTTATTGAGCATTTGAACATTATTACAAGCTCACAGAACTGTTTTAATTACAAGGGCCATATTTTCAGTGTGTTTGTATATACTTTGTGGGCATGGCAGACGGATTTCGAAAATCCAGTGCACTTGTCTTTGACAGTAATATTGCTGGCAACTGGAGAGTGTTTGAGCAAGAGTACGACATTTTCATACAGGTTGCATTCTGTGATAAAATGACCATACAAAGGCACTTATTCTACTTAATTTAGCTGGGTCAGAAGCTATAGAAAGGGAATGCTGATTTGTATATGCACCTGCTGTCTATACAGGAAAGGGGGAAAACTGTCATATTGTTGTCCAGACTGAGTCAAGGGAGGACCCAGAGTGCTTAAAACATAAATTTAGAGAAATGTGTAACCCCCAGACAAATGTTACAATGGAAAGGCACTTATTTTATACAACAGATCAAAAGCCTGGTGAAACGTTTGCAGCATATATAACTGACTTGAGAAATAACGCTAAAACGTGCAGATTTGGTGACTTAAGGGATGAGTTGATAAAGGACAGGCTTGTGTGTGGTATTAAAGATGATGCCGTGAGAAAGATTTTGCTTCATGACAGTGATTTAACTTTGAATAAGGCCACTGAGATTTGTCAGATATATGAGCTCACAGAAAAGCACACAAATATGCTTAACAAATGTGAATAGTTCTAGAAGGCACAGTGATAAAGCTCATGTGATAGTATGCAACATGTTATTAAAAGAAAGAGGCCCAAGCACATGGCAGCAACTGTAAACCCTGCAGCACACACTGGTAAACCCCAGAACTTTCTAGCAAATTCCAAAAGTTGCACAGTGTCAGTGAAGCATAGGCTTGAGTCAGCAAACTCAAAGCATGGGCCCCAACCCAGTTTCAGTGTCAACTGTCATAATTGTGGTGGAAGTCATGAATCTAAAAGGGAGAAATATTTAGCTTTTCGTCAACAATGCCACAAATGCAATAAATGGAATCATTTCAAAAGATTTTGTAAATCAAAAGGCCCACATTCTTTTATTAAAAGGGAACATTTTAAGAAAGTTGATCAGTTAGGCAGTGAGAATCCTACTCTTTATGTTGATAGTGTGTCAGTGCTTCATGAAACAGTTCATGCAGCAGATTTAAGGGCAAAGAATGAAATATTTTGTACTGTTCGGATAAATGGCAAACCCATAAATCTCAAAGTTGATACAGGTTCCAAGTGCAATATCAGAGTGGCCTAATAGTTAAGGTGTTTGCCTTACAAATACAAGGTGCAGGGTTTGAGACTCACAAGGGATAACTGGCTAGGCTTAAAATGGTTCGCAAGGGCAGTTAGCTAGTACTAATCTATGAACCTATTATGTCGGCAAAAACATTTGCCAGAGAAGGTAAAGGTGAACGGCTTGATTTGGCAAGGTATACGAAGCTTGTCGCTTATGGGGTGAAGAAATTCAAACTGAAGGCTCAATAGTGCTTTCATGTTACTCTGGTGGAAGAAGCTATGATTTATTTTATGTGGTCAAGAGGCACATCCAGTCATTATTAGGGCTCAAAGACACTTTGAAAATGGGACTGTTTTCATTTAATAAGGAAGTCCACCAAGTTAGCTTAAAAGATCACTACTCTAATTTCACTCAGTACATTTTTTTCTATCTATGCTGATCTTTTTCAAGATAAACTAGGTCAACTTCCAGTTGTGTACTCCATGAAGTTAGACCCAGAGGTCAGTCCAGTTATAAGGCCAGCATGTAAAGTTCCAATAGCCATGCAGGACAGAGTCAAAGCCGAGTTAGATAATATGGTACGACAAGGTGTGATTTGTTCAATTGAAACTCCAAATGAATGGGTATCTTCCATGGTGGTAGCTCATAAGAAAAGTTCAGATGACATCAGGATATGTATTGACCCATGAGATTTGAACAAAGCATTAAAAAGCCCTCATCATCCAATGCATACAGTCGAAGAAGTTGTAGCCTTGGTGCCAAATGCCACTATTGTTTTCTGTCTTAGATGCAAAGAGCTCATTTTGGAAAATCTAGCTTGACAAGAAATAATCTTTGCTTACTACTTTCAGTACTCCATTTGACAGGTACAGATTTTTGAGAATGCCATTTGGGATAAATTCTGCAAGTGAAGTCTTTCAGCATGCAATGAAGCAATTTTTTTCTGGTATCCTTGTGCTATTGTAGTAGACGACATACTGGTAGGAAGTTGTGATGAAGCCAAACATGACAGAAACCTCAGAAAAGTTCTGGAAAGGGCACGTCAAGTGAATCTTAAGCTCAATGCACAGAAATGCAAGTTCAAGGTACAAGAAATAACTTATGTTGGTCATTTTTTTTACAAGTGCAGGCCTGCAACCAGACCCTTCAAAACAAACATCCATTCGTGAGATGTCAGCACCAGACAATGTTCAAGCCCTACAACATTTTCTTGTCATGGTCAGCTACCTAGGTAAGTTCATTCCAGACTTGAGCCAACTATCGGCAGCACTCAGAGAGCTGACACATAAAGATATATCCTGGTCTTGGCTAGAGCAACATAAAAAGCATTTGATGTCCTGAAATAGAGAATTGCTAGTCCACCAACACTCAAATAATATGATGTTCACAAGCCAGTAACACTTTCCTGAGATGCCTTGAAATTTGGTCTTGGTGCAGTCATTCTACAAGAGGATCAACTTGTCGGCGATGCATCAAGAACTCTTACTCAAATGGAGATGCAGTATGCCCAGATCGAGAGAGAGCTTTTGGGAATTGTGTTTGCGTGTTCAAAGTTCCATGATTATGCTTATGGTAGACCTATCCAGATCGAACAGATCACCAACCTTTAGTCACTATCTTGAGAAAGTCAATGCATTCAGCCCCTGCCAGACTGCAACATATGATGCTGAGAGTGCAAAAGTACAAATTCAAACTTGTCTACAAAAAAGGCAAACTTCTTTATCTTGCTGATACCATATCCAGATCATCCAGAAACATCACAGAACAACACGAGAATGAGAACCTTGATTTTAAAATCAGGGAAGTGAGAACTTTTTCTTCCACATGTCTTGATGAGCTGAGAGATCACATAGCCACAGATCCAGTTTTACAGAGGTTCATCCACTTTATCAATCAAGGTTGGCCGTCAAAGCAATCTAGTTTAACTCAAGAAGTACATCCTTATTTTCCATACAGATATGAGATTTTGTCTGACAATGGTATCATAATGAAAGGTACAAAAGTGATTGATCCAGAGTCCTTGCAATAAGACTACATTACTATCTTACATCGTGGTCCCCCAGGTACCGACTCTACCAAAAGAAGGGCGAGAGACTTAATATTTTGGCCTTCATTGTCACAAGACATAGAGAGAGCGAGCTTTTATCTTCTTCAGTGTGTAATAGAACTAAGCTAAATCAACAGAAGGAACCAGTTCAGCTAAACCAGATTCCAGAACTACCTTGGCTGACAGTAGCCACCAACATTTTCCAGTGGAATGGTCAACATTATTTGGTGTTAGTAGACTCTTACAACAGTTAGTTCAAGACTGACATACTTCCCAACCTAGCATCCAGTACTGCCATTACTAAGATGAAACATCCTTTTGCAGTCCGTGGTAGTCTACTCAAAGTTATTTCTGAAAATGGCATGCAGTTAACAAGCCAACAGTTCAAAAGATTTGCAGAAGAATGGGGACTTCACTCATGTCACAAGTAGTCCAGAGTACCTGCAATCAAATGGTTTGGCAGAACGTGCAGTTTAAAGTGCAAAACAGTTTCTAGAGAAGGCCACATGAGATAATAGTGATGTTTTCCTGAATCTCTTGAATCTCAGAAATGTTCCACATGCAAAACATCTTGGTTCACTTGGTCAGAGACTTCTGTCGAAACAAACCAGAACAACCAATCAGTAGTCAGTTGTTGGTTCCATGTGTCAAGAATAACAGGTCAGTGAAAGCCAATCTGTTAAAGAAATGCCTAACCCAGAAGGCCTACTATGATAAGACCAGCAGACCGCTCAATCCTTTACGAGCGGGAGAAGTGGTAAGGATACAAATGTCCAAGGGTTATGATCGGATTGTTGTTGTGAAGAATATTGGTCCAGAGCTGAGATTGTACATTATAGAATCGTAGGAGCAGTTTTTAGGCAGAATTAGAAACATTTCAGATCAGTGTTCGAGCCTATACCACAGCACATAGCCTATGAGGAAAAACTCTTTATCTCAGAGTGAGTTATCCTGTGTTTCAATTCCAGAGGAAGTTCCAGAGGACATTCCCATTCCTTTGACAAATCCATAAGTTCCTGATATGAGTTGTGTAGTGCAGACTGTCCCTGTTATTAAATTTGGTCCCGACTGTTATGTTACGAGATATGGTTGAATCTCTAAACCCTGTAGCAGAAACAAAGCAATTTGGACATGAACGTTGTGTCTTGTTTTCAATGTATATACTAATGAATGTCTATCTCTGATATTCTTTTGCATAAAGGACAGTCTTTTTAAGAGGAAGGATGTTGATCAATATGTGTGTATATACCTTTAAGAACCTATCCAAGGGCTTGCACAAGTGTATAAATACTGAGCATATGCAAGCTAGTGTGCCATTTTGGAGTAAATAGTTGAGATGTAAGCATGTATGTATATAAGGTCTGTCTGCTGACTAGTTTGTTCATATTTAATGATGCTTCTGTCCATCCTATGTTTCTTTGTATTAAAGTATCTAAATAAAAACCCCAGACTTCTTGTTATATGTGTTAGAGATGAACGAAGGACAAATAAGGTGTTTAGTTGGATGGTGAGTGCCTCTAGTAGGTTTAGGTAAGAGTCATGAAACTCAGGGGGCAAAGATGGTGACCTGTAGCTAGCCATGATATGATGAGGGACCTTTATTTGTGGTGACATGCACGTAGATGAGATCCATAGTATTATCCTGTTTAACCAACCTGGAGGTATGTTTGTTGCTAAACTAGATTGAGGCACCTTCACCTTTTGCCACTGTCTGTGCTCCTGTTGGTCTAAATGTGTAGAAGGCACTAAAGACTTGCACTGCTAGAGTACTTTCTATGGCTTTAAAGAAAGTCTCATTAAGGGCACAGGTGTCTACATCCTTCAGAGTGAGGAAGGCTTGTCTGTTGAGCATGTCTTCCCATGCTGACAGATATTCAATCTCCCTGGACTGACACCAGAAAATAAGCCAATTCTTAAAATAAATAATTTTATGTTATTACTGTGGCATCATCCTTGGTGACAATAGATTGCTGCTTAATGCAATGCTCATAGCTGAATGTGACACATATTCTGAGAGATCCGTTCTGACTTTTTTCATATTGCCCAGTGAGGTACATCTCGGGTCCTTTACAACCACATGGACTATGATAGAATGGTATTATTACCTGGGGTGCATTGACTTGAATGCATGTGTGATATTGCAGATACTGGCTCCAGATAAGCAGCTAACCATTATCTACACTTTCATGCTGTACTACTCTACCTACTTCTTCTTACAGTACTTGCATATACACTGCTCCTCATACCTCTCAGCTTTTATGTATCCAAAATAACACACACATACATAACTCAGCCCTCATCCCATTCAAATATTTAATCTGATCACATCTCTCTCTCTCTCTTTCTCTGCAAGACCATACCCTTTCAAAAATATCTTTCTACCACTCATTTCCTCTTATTCCCAAATACAAACTCGTTTTTCGGATACTATGGCACCTACAAGAATTACCATCAGACATGCTTTTACTTAGTCATTGCCTTCCTTTTGACTTCCTTATGTCAAATACACTTCCTACAGACTTCCTCAAATGCATCTTGTACCACTCAAGTTAGAATCACTTCCACATCTCTGCTACCTCTCTGAATATAGAATATACTAAACTACTAACTTACACCTCTATAAGACAATATGCTGTAAATATTTCTCTTACAACAAAACTTCTTTTATTATTAAACAGCCTTAAGGATCTTCTCTTCTTTGAGTTACTTCCCTCTAGAGTCATCAGGCTCAAGCAAGGTCCATGCACAAAAATCTGCTTCATCAGTCTTGCAGTGTTAATAATAAATGGACTTTGTTAGAAAGCTGCATCAGACTAGAAGACCCACATACTATTGCCATCTCTGAAATATGATCAGAGGATGATTTCTGCCCTCTCACAATATATGTGCCAATTACCACATTATAATGGCTCATAGACATGGATCAAAGGTTCGTGGAGGCACTCTGCTGCTCATTAAATACCGGTCTTCACTAAAAATGATTGAAATCAAGGTAGCAAAGACCCCTGATGATACTGTTCCAAAATGGGTTACTGCCTTCATTACCCTGGAGGTCATAAACACTTTCTAACTGGGTTTATATATACCTCCATTCAATAATTATCACATTACATTATTGTATTATTACTATTACAGCAAATGCTGTTCATCATGTTTCCAAAAGGTTTTGACAGAAACATCATTATATTAGTGGATTGTAATGTTAATGCTAGAGAACCCCCCCAAAAAGCACACCTCACCAAAGTGCTACTCTGTTATAATCTTCAGCAGGTAGTCCAGCAGCCCACCAGACTTAATATTCAGACTTAGAATCACTCTACCTTGCTGACTGGTGACTGCCCACCAGGTTGTACAAAGCAAGTTCCTCCCTATTCACACTTTACTGGTCATAACAAAGCCAAACAATCAACCAATGTTTTAAGAACAGTCAGCAGGTTAAAACTTTCCAAAACTTGTTGTTAAAATTAATAAGAAAAACTAACAATTTCTTAAGCTAAAGAGACAGATTGATGTTAAATAAGTCCAAATCAGTAACTAATAGCTGTATTCCATCATGTAAAAAACAAACTAGATTCTTGTTGGTGAGTTCCCAGACTTCAGTTGCAAAACACAGCAGGGAAGCAAAATTAGCCACTTTGTGGTTTAAAAATGTACAGTCTGTATCTAAAGAAAAATGATGGATAAGCCCCTGCCCATGATAACCTAGGAATAATCTCAGACCAGGCAACCATCAAGCCAGAGGAAATCTGTTACATTTCCACAAGGCGCCAGAATGCAAGACAAAAGTCTGCTCGTGGAAATCTTTCCTACATCATTTCTCACTAATTACACAATAACATGTGGCAGGCGAAGGTTGTAAAAAAAAAAAAAAAAAAATCAAGCAAAATGTGAAAACAAAATCCAAGGATGACACCATGGGATAGAACTGACAAACTTATTATGCATTTTAGCAATGTATTTTTTAGTACTGGTTTCTTGCAAAAGTTTTCATTTATTTAGAATTTTTATGGATAGATATTTTAGTCAGTAAATGATAATATTATATTTTATATATATATATTTTAAGTTTGGTAATGGCCACTAAATAGTTAATTAATGGTGTTTTGTCATTGGCTAAAATTGCATTTAAGTACGGCATTAGCTTGGCTGTAAAATTGTCTGATGAAGTGTTCGTTTATTGAATGCGAAAGCGCTCACATCTTTTCAATTTTTTCTTTGGACATATTAAAGTTTGTCGGTTCTACCCCATGGTGTCATCCTTGGATTTTGTTTTCACATTTTGCTTGTTTTTTCTCTGAGAGGTGCTTTGTCCTCAAGCTGCTTGTTTTTATCCCTCATAAAAAAAATAAAAAAAAAAATGATGCAACACTGTTAGTAAAAGATCATGGCTTAATCCAGCCAAATCTTTCCAGATTGTTTGTAAAATTCAAGGGTGAAGACCTAGGTTCAGTCCTGCAGGTTGGACCAGGGCTACCTGGTCAACACTCAGCGCTCAAAGCCAAAGAAACCTAAGAAAGAGAATAAACAACATTATCTGATAGAAGATGGGTACACCCTACAGCAATGTCTACCAGTCCTTTTAGTTAGTTCCAACTGATCTGTCTTCAAAGGCTAAGACTGAGGCACACCTCATCCTGAATTAATAAGATGAATAACCCTTGGGAATACCCTGAGAGAACAAGGCCCTATATAAACAAACATCAGGGTCCCAGGGCATAACTGGATAGCAGTTGAAAAAAAAAACAAACTACACCATCACGATTATAAAGGCAAAAAAAAAAAAAAAAACTTCCGCAAGGTAAAAATCCAACAAAATGGGCAACATACGAGGATTGCAGACTTGTTCAGAATCACTTGCTGACCCCTGTATGCTTGATTGGTGTTGAGAGAGCCAATTCTTTTCAACTCTGCATCCTGAAACGCTATCACCCAGGACAATCTTAAACTGCCCAAAACCCCAATAATGCAAAAAGTCCCAAACCAGAGACATTTAAAGATGGTAGCCCAAAGGGCATGCACATGATGATTAAGAACAGTACTATAAATGCCTGCCAATTTAACTTTTAGCAAAGATCTGCCAGTGGGGTGATGTGAATTATTTTGCATGTCCAGAATTCTGTCCCCACCCTTTTAACAGCCTGGCCACATGCCAATGCTTCTCGAAGTCTTGGAGACTGTACATTCTTATTTATTTATTATTTGTTTACCGGGGAAGTCTGACTTGGAAAGAGACAATTTTCATCAAAAGCCTGGGGAGAAACCTACCAGATGCATGTCTTTGTAACATGGGTGGAAACCCACAGAAATGCAAGGAGAACATGCAGACTCTGCACAGAAGCCACCCTAGCCAAGAATTGAACTGGTGACCCTCTTGCTGTGAAGAGACAACATTAACTGCTGCACCACTGCACCATTATTAACAGACTTACTGCAGCTAAATTTACTCTCCTTGTACTAGTAGCTTCAAAAAAGCAAAGTTATGTAAGCCACTGCACGGTGAGCTCTCTGCCATTGGCATGTTATTCCAATAACATCCAAATTCTCTAACAGCTGATACGTAGGCTCGCTTGGTATTGGAAGACCAGGAATTCCAGCATAGGAGCAATACTATCCCTTGCCAGTCTCCCACAGATCATCTAGTATCTTTGTGGACAAAGCTGCTGAAATTTGCCAACCTGCGGGTGACAAAGATTATCAACCAAAGCAATGCAAATTCCTGGAATATGTTCTGCAGAAAAAAGTTATTACCATAATCTGTCTCAGAAAGGACTGTACCCACACTAACTTGGATGACATTTTGTTCAAAATCTGCACTACTGCCATATTGTGAGAATGGAAAAGTGCCTTCTTATATTGCTTACAACACAAATGTAACAACCCAAATATGCCCCGTTTGGTATGTACCTCTCAAAACATCTGCAACAACTGGAAAGGCCACAGAAATATCTCACTAAAAGAATCACAGGCCTAAAGCAGATGCCCTATGCTGACTGTCTAAAAAAATTCTACCTATACTCTGTCGCATATCGTCTACTCAGAGGCGATCTCTGCTTAACATACAAGGCCATGTCAAACCCAGAGCTGTTGGACATGCTGCACTTAAAGAAATCCCAATCCCTCAGAGACACATGCTCCAGGGATCTAAATCTTGTCATCACAATGAACAAAACATGCTGGAGGGATAGGTTCCTGATCTAGAGACTCCCCGGTCTCTGGAATAGACTGACGATACATGTCAAGCAGAGCGCCTCTTTGGGCCTCTTCAATAGGAACCTTGATGATTGGATGGGAGATAGGAAATTCACCCCGGGGATCACGCCAGTTGCCTTGCTAGACAGGGGTCCAGGGAAGTAAATAATGTGGGAAGAAATAGCCAGGGAATTGTTTTGGCTAGGCTTGTATAGGCCCTAGGGTTGATAGCCTAGTACCAACCTATGAACCTATGAACCTATGCTTTACCGTCAGAAAGCTGATGTTCTTTCTCCTTTCCAGAGTCCAAAGAGGAGACCAAGATGCTGAGAAACAAAGTCAGTTAAAATATGCGCAAATACCAACCCCCCAGTAGTATCTGAGAACAATTAAAAAGCCTTGTTTTCCACCAGACCTTCTGTTAGTATGGCAAGCCATTAAAGTCTGCTAAAAATACAGACCACAATCGGAGGTCAGGGGTTGCGGTGGTAGGGTTAGATTAAGGACTATGTAAAATGATAGTTTTATTATCTTGCATGTGTTGTTTATGTATGCACTATGTCTATGTCTGTCTTGTGTAATGGTACTGATAGAGAAAGGGTAACTTTGGTAAGCTAATGTATAGGGCAGGAGTTAGGGGCTGCAGCAGGGTTAGGATCAGTATTAGGGTTACCACACATAAGTAATGTGGTACAGAGAGTAAGGCAGAATTAGGAATAGCATTGATATGGTGATATTCAGTGAAACAGCTTTCAGAAATTCCACAGAACTTTGATAGCTGCTCTTGTTCTTAAGTACACATTTTAACTGAGCTTTTTTATCACTCACATGATTCTTGGGTAGTATTACATTTATTCCAGTCAGGAAATGTTACTCTAAATGATTTACTTGATTCTATTATTTTTCTAGACTTGGCACTAAAGCAGACAAGTCGTCACTGTAGGTGGCATTAAAATAAACAAGTCATCAAAATGTTTATAACATATAATCAGTGTAAGTGATTATGCCAAACTTCAATGAAGTTTTGAGTTCTAGGAAGATTTTCAAAATACTTTAAAAATGGGGAAACCCATCTAGGAAAATTAGTTTTAAAGATAGTTGGAAAGCTAAATTGATGATCTGCTAAACAGATCTGCTAAATAGATAACTTGAACTTACTAGCTATGACAAGGTGAGAAATCGGCCACAACTCAAACTACTGAAACACACTGTCCATTTAATTTATCAGTATCATAGAAATTCACACCAGGTTAATGGTTTCTCCTTCCTTTGATTTATTATTTTCTGTGGGCTGATTATACTTTTGTTGGTAGGGAGACGTCACAACACTTTGAGCAATAACAGTGGCAGCAGAAATGTATTCCTTTATCCACTAAATACAGCGTAGTTTAATAACACAAATGAAAATAAGGTAAGCTCTGCCAAATGAAATACAGTCTTGTGGTTTTAACTAAAATACACAATCAGCAACTTTATTTCAATTTTATGTTGCTGAGAAGCATTTTTGATAGTTGGCATCTTAGGATTCATTCTGGCAGGAATATTTTCCAGCTTCTCCTCCATGGTTGTTCTTCATTTCTTGGTTCTCCTAGAGCCATTAAATTCCATTTAACAGAGGCAAGAATTCTCTAACTGAGCTTGCTTCAGCCATCTGTTTTATATCGCTCAACTGCTCATTCAGTACACCTCTTCTTATTTCTATGCATTCAACACCTTTTTTCCCATTTTTGCACATGGGGTTAGGGTGTCTTTTCAACAGTGACAAATATACAAAGTTCACACCATCCCTGCTGTTGTTGTTCTTCCACACCACCCCTGCTGTTGTTGTTCTTCCATACCACACACACACACACACACACACACACACACACACACACACACACACACACACACACACACACACACACACCTATGCCAGCTTATAGTATTCAGTCAACCCACTGCATGTCTTTGGAATGTGGCAGGAAACTGGACCACAGAGAGAAAATACATGCAGACGCAGGTGGCACATGCAAACTCCACACAATAGGCACCCTAGCTGAGAATCAAACCAAAGATCACTTTCCTCTGATGCGACAAAGCTATCAGCCCTGCATTTAAAGAAAACAGTACTGTACAAATGTTGGGTAACCAATGCTACTTACTCCACTATTTGCATATTTTTGGTCACTTATATTTTTCTAGTTGGTTTAAACCAACATACTAAGCTAAAATAATGTATTTGTATCTGTGTATATTTATTTATTTATCCTTTGTTGGCAAGGTTAATCCCACTAGACTAATAGTCTCTATTACATGGGAGACCTAAGATGGTATTTGTAGTACTAGGGGAAATTTGGCCAGGGCATAGGGGAACTTCCCCTTTTCTTTTGCATATGGGAATGCTAGTAAACACTACACTTCCAGTTTCTGGTCCAAGTGTGAAGATGGCTTGGAGAAATGGGGAGAAAGTATGGAGTGTGATAGTAATGCAGGCAATGGTGAGGAAATAGAAGTAGTCAGATGTGGAGTAAAGAAGGAAGTTGAACATTCACAGGAGATGATATAGTCAGAAGAAAGAAGATCAGAGACAAAGGAGTGGAGGGCAAAGACAGGAAAGAAAGAAAGAGACAGCACAAGGGGAGATTAAAGTGAAGGTATCCGAACCTTCACAGGATACAGAAGTGCTTTTTCAACAGAAGCTGTTTGAGGAAGATGCTGAGTCGCAGCAGGGATATATTGTTACAACCCTTCAATTGGGAGGGTTGCAGGATGATTTGTTGCAGCATTTGTTCAATGAAAAAGAACCACAAAGTGGAAATGATTTATCATGGGGATAAATGATGGATTGGAACCGTGAAGAAGAAAATACTTTGGAAAATAAATCATTTATGGATAAGGAAGGGTATGAAGGGGGTAAAAAAGAAAAACAGAAGAAAAAGTGTCTGGAGACACAGAAGTCTGTAGTACAGATACAGGGTAAAGCAGAAAAGCCATTGGACAGGTAAGAAATCTGGGACACAACTGTTGTGCCTTTAGGTACAAAAGCTCAAGAGGTAAGTGCTTTTAATTTGATTAGAAATGAGACATATTGTGACTTATTTTTTGAGACTGCTATGAATTTAGAGACTTTTTTGGAAAGATTAAAAAAAAAAAAATATATATATATATATATATATATATATATATATATATATGTATCCATGGAATAAATATGTGGTTCAAGCATTTTTAAGAGAGACTCAAAGAAAGGAAATATACAATTTCACACAGAGACTGATAAAGAGACTGTATAAGACTATTTGTTAAAAATTTGTTCTGAAGTGAAAAGCATTGCAAAAAACTTTTTGATACTAGAGGTTTATGGATATGGGCTTGGGAATATAATGTTATTTTGAAAATAGAAAATGATAAGATTATTCATATTTCTAGTATGATAAATATGAATGGAAATAGAGCAGTAGATTGATATTGGGGCCAACTGAAAAAACATGCTTTTCTGCAGAAAGGGGGGTCATTTTGTGGGTAATTGCCACAAAAAAACTGTTATATGTGTGGGGATTTTGGTCACGATTTTGGTCATGATGCTAGAAAGTGTAATGTTAATACAGATGAAAAGGTTGAACATCTAATTGAAGACGGTAACAAGGAAGTTAATACTGAAAAAGAAAAGGAAGAAGAAAATAAGGAACTAAACTCACATGATGGAAATCAAAACAAATATTTTTTGAGTGTATCTACAGAAATAAAAGATTTAGAAGTAATTGAGCTAAAAGCTAAAAGAAGAGGAGCATGAATCAGAATCAGATGTAAGTGAGGATAAACAAATTGTTTGAAAAGTTATAAAAAGGAGTTCTGTAGGCAACAGGGTAAAAGAAAAAAAACGATACAGAATTCAAACGTGAAAATGAAAAAGGAAAATGGGTAGAACAAGAAACCAATTTCATTTAGATTAAGAAGAAGAGATACTAATGATCTTAGAATCAATTAATGTTAATAGTATTAAAAGTTTGGTTGGGAAAATTGCAATTTTGGAACGGTATAATAATTGTGAGGTAGATATAATAGTATTAGAGGATGTAAGGAAATTGGCAAAAGTTGAGAAAGTACAAACAGAATACTTGTGGAAAGGGTTATAATTTGGAATTTAGAAAATGAAACTTGCTCAGATGTTGCAATACTATATAATGTAGGAATTTCAATATTAGATTTTACTTTAGTTAGATTGGGAAGGTTAACAATGGTAGATTTTAGATGAGATAAGAAAGTTTATAGAATTGTTGGAATTTACAAATATGTAACATATAAGGAAAGGGACAAATTATTCAGAGAAATATTAGATTATGTAATAGTCAACATGCATATAATAGTAGGATATTTTAATTGTGATTTTAAGGAAAATAAAGAGGAATGACAAAACGAATAAAAAAGTTATGAAAGAAATTTTTAGGTGTGGATGGTTAAGGCTTTGAAATTCAAACATATATGCATATAAGAGAGGTAATAACAAATCCAAGATAGATGATTTTGCAGTGTCTGATTGTATAAAGTTTAAGATAGAAAAAAAAGTTCAGATAGGATTTTCCGATCACATGGCTATATGGATAAAATGCAGGGGGATAATGAGTACTTAAAATAGGAAAAAGGATTAAAAGGATTAATGAGGTTAATTGGTATGAAAACGGAAAGGATAATATAATACAGGTATGGAAGGAATACTTAACTATGAGAGTTTGTTATTTAAATTGGACAGAATGGTGGTTAATATTTAAAGAAAAATATAAATCAGATTTTTTAAAATGGGAGAAAATATTCAGACAAAAAGAAGATTTAATTTACAGAATGACAGATCAGAGTACTTGGCTAGGAATGAAAATACATATTACATGAAAGAAACAGACATATATAAAAAGAATAAAGAAAAATAAAAGGGTTATTATATAAACAAAGGTATTTTGTTCAAGGTAAAGAGGAAGTTTCACTGTATTTGGTGAAGAGATTTATAGAAAGACTGTGGAATACTTAGAGAATTGAGAAGTGAGAAGGGTTTGTTAGCAAAGAAACTGTGTATGAAATTATGAATACTGCAGTGCAATTCATTAGCAAATCAATTAAAAAACAGAAAGGAAAAAGAAACAATGAATGGAAAGTAAAGTTTAATGAAAGTGTAGATAAAGATATATATAAACAGATTATTTTCGGCAGAATTGCATTTGATACTGGAAAAAGTTAGAATTGATTCAGCTGCTGGCCTGGATGGCATAGGATATTTAATGCATAAAAATATGGAACTCTGGCTAAAAGGAAGATTTATAAGTGTGTTAAATGAATGGTTACAAGATGATATTCAATACACACAAATTTGTGAGTGATAAATGAAATTTATTTGGGGAAAAGGAGAAAAGGGAAGATAAATTGGAGACTGGTGGTTTTACATAGTACAGATCATACAATATTTATGAAAATGTTACAAATCCAAATAGAAAGCAAAATAGAAAAGGTATTAGAGGATGGTGTAAATGGAATTAAAGGGAGAGGGTGTCAGAAAATGTTAATGATAGTCAGGGAAATAGTGAATGATATAAAGCAAGGAAATAAAGAGAAAATGATGCTAGCTATAAATAAAGCTTTTGATACAATTTATCATAAAGTATTATGGGGAATTTTGAAAAATTATAATATGAGCATAAATGTGCAGAATGCAATTTAATCAGTATACACGGATATTAATATTAAAGTATTTTTAAATGGATGGTTAAGTGAGGAAATAAAGATGAAAAGGGGATTGAAACAAGAATGTCCTATGAGTAGTGCATTTTTTGCTATGGTTATGAACTGTATATTAACAAAAATAAATGAAGATATGGTAAAGGCAAGATTAATAAAAAAGGAGGGTACTGAGTATCCAGTTATTATGTTTTATACAGATTATATGATTTTAGTCACCAAAAATAGTAAAATGATGGAGCAAGTACTTGTTAGAATGAATGACTGTTTACAAAGTTTATGAATGCATCTAAATAGTAATAAAAGTAAATGATTTGGGTTTAAAGAAGTAGGAAATTATATTATTTTTGGAATATGTGGAATTTCTGTATTAGGAATTACTTTTAGGCATAATGAAGCTGTTAAGAAACAATGGTTAAAACTGTACAGTATTTACAATAGTTGAGTATATCATGGAATAAATACAGATTATCTTATAAAAAAAGTTTACTTGATTAATTCCTTATGGATGGGGAAGATTGCATATATGGTGAGTGTATATATATATATATATATATATATATATATATATATATATATATATATATAGATAGATATAACATATATATATATATATATATATATATATATATATATATATATATATATATATATATATATATCTTACATACATAGGTTCATAGGTTCATAGGTAGGTCCTAGGCTATTGGCCCAAGGGCCTAAGTAAGCCTAGCCAACAAGGTTCCCTAGCTTATGCCACCCAAGAAAGTTAATTTCCTATGCCCCTGTTGAGCAGAGCCACAGAAGTGATCCCTGGGGTGTATTTCCTATTTCCCATCCACTCATCAAGATTTTTCTTGAAGAGTGCTAATGAGGAACTTTGCTTGACATAGATGGGTAGCTTGTTCCAGGGTATAGGAAGTCTCTGGGACAGGAATCTGTCCCTCCAGCATGCCTTGTTTATTGTGGTGACAAGGTTTAGGTCCCTAGAGCATGTGGCCCAGAGGGATTGGGATTTCTTAAGGTGTAGCATATCCAACAGCTCTGGGTTTAACATAGCTTTATTTGTTAGGCAGAGATCTCCTCAGAGTAGGTGATATGCTACAGAGTAAAGCTGGAGTTTTTTGAGATGGTCAGTGTAGGGCATCTGTTTGAGGCCAGTAATCCTCTTTGTGAGGTACGTCTGTGGCCTTTCCAGCTGCTGCAGATGTCTTGTGAAGTACATTCCAAAAGGGGCGTTGTACTCTATAATGGGTCTAATGAGTGCGGAGTAGAGGGGAACAATGACCTCTTTTTTCCTGGATGAGAACCCTTTTGTGATGAGGTGTGCCACATAGAAGGATTTCCTGACTACTGTGGCAATGTGATTATCAAAGGAGAGACTACTGTCCACCTGGGTTCCAAGGTCTGTTATCACAAATTCAATGTTAAGTAGACTGCCAATTATGTAGTAGTTCATGGGTACAGAGCTTTTACCAAACGGGATGACAATGCGATTTTTGGCATTGAACTTGAGGCCATGGCTCTGACACCAGGCATCTGTCTCAGTGAGGCCCTTCTGTAGGATGTCCACATCATTTGGGGACTCAACTATGGCACCTAGTTTGCAGTCATCTGCGAACTTCATTAGCCAGAGGCCTTCTGTGTTAGCCTGTACTTCAGAGAAGTAGATACCAAACAGGAGAGGTCCCAGGAATGAACCCTGTGGTACTCCACTTGTCACTGGTTTGAAGTCAGATTTGTAGTCTGTAACTTTTACAGTGTTGGTTCTGTCAGTGAGCCAGTTGGCAACCCATCTTGTGATGTAGGGATTTATACCTTGTTTAGTGAGTTTAGCTATAATTCTAGAATGGGGGATGGTGTCGAAAGCCTTGACAAGGTCAAGATAGGCTGTGTGAACCACCTTATCCTAGACTATGGCTTTGGTGACTATCTCAAAGAAGTCGATCAGGTTCAGAAGGCATGATCTGCCTTTCACAAACCCAAACTGGGTGGGGTCCAGAGTTTGGAGGTTATCAATGTCTTTGTTTATGAGTTCCATGATAATACATCCCATGGCCTTGCAGACCAGGCTCGTCAGGCTAATAGGGCGATAGTTCCCAGGATCAGTGGTGGCTCCCCCTTTGTGGAATGGGATAACTGTTGCTGTGTGTTATTCAGTGGGCAGAAAGCCTTATGTGAGACTATAATTGAACATGGTGCTTAGGTGGGGAGACAGTTCATTCTTAAGTACGTGTAAAACGCAGCCTGGGATGTTGTCCGGTCCCATGGATGCTGTGTTTTTGGTTTTAGAGAGTGCAGCTTGTACCTGCATAGATGTGATTACAGGGACTCTGCATTTTTCCTGTATAGATATGGGCCCGTTAGGGGGTGAGAGGGGGGTAAAGTTAGCACTGAACCTATCTGCCAGGATGTTGGCAATATCAGTTGTTTCTGTAATTTTCGTGCCATTGTGCTGTAACTCAGAGCAGATCTGTGTGTTGTCATTGAGATTCTTGGCATAGCTATAGAATGCTTTGTGGTTCCCCTTAGAATCAGTGGCAGTTTTGTTTTCATAGCTAGCTTTGGAGGATCTTATAAGGGATCTCAGTTTCTTACTGAGGCTGACCAGGCAGCTCCTCCACTCATGGGATTTTACACTTTTGCAACAGTTAATTCCTTCTGTTGTATAGTTTGTATATGGCAGGGGACCACCAGATTGACTTCCTTTTTTTGGAGAATAGCGTCTTGGTTCTGTTTGGCATAGACATATTATATATATGATACATAGAGATGTAGAAAAACAATTGACTGAATTAATATTTAGATTTATTTAGGGCTCAATATTGAATCCAGTTAAGAGGGGAATAGCATATGTAGATGGGGTTGCAGGTGGTTTGGGATTATTGAATCCAGTTGTGTATGGTGCATCCTTGAATTTATTTAGAGTGTTAGAATGGATTAATGGTGACAAGAATGTTTATATATGAAAATTGTTTAAGGAAAACATAAAAAGAATGAGATTTAATAAGATTAAATAAAAGAGAGTGGAGGAATGAAGAAGTAAAATGTTGCAAAGAAAAAATAAGGATGTGGAAATTAAACATAGACAATGTTGAAAATAACAAAAGAATATGGTATAAAAATATTATGACAGAATATTTTTATGTTAATCCATGGAGTAATTTAACAACAGAAAGAATTGGAGCTATAAAATCAAGAAATAATTGTTGTATGAAAAATGAAGAATGTCAGGATTTTTTATGGAGTTTAGAAATTAATAAGTTACCAGTCGAAGCTAATATGCCATACAAAAATAAATAAATAAATAAATAAATAAATGCATAAATAAATAAATACATGAGAGGATATGTCTGTCTTTGTTGTGGGGAAATGGAAACCTCAGATCATATCTTCCTGAACTCTAAGAGAGTTAGAAAGTTATGGGAAGTATTAATGATGAATTTTAACTGCATTTAAGGAATATGAACAATTGAATGTGGACATGATTGAATATGGATTTTATGAAGGTTTGGATACAAATGTTTTGTATTATATGGATTATTTGGAATCAAAGATTAACAGAAATGATGTTCAATGGCAATTGAGCAATTGGGTGATTATCAATGTGAGAAAGATTAAGTGCTGGTTGTGGATAAAGGTAGGGATTGATAGATAGATATATGATTTGTAACTCTGATGATTTTTTTTGTTTTGTTTCTTAATACTGTAAATATGTAAATATGTTTATAATTTATTCTGTGCTTTTGTAAATAATGTATATATTGATTAAAAATAAAGGACCCTTACTAAGTGCCATGTGATTTTTTTTGCATCCACCTGTGCTACCACCAGCTCAAGCTGATGGGGCCTTCACTTAATGTGTCATCTGAAGGACATGCCACTCAGGAGTGCAGCACTCCCTCTATGCTAAACTACAAAGCCAGTAATTGATTTACCAGGTTTGTGAATAGAACCCACAGCCTTCTGCACCAATGAAGGGATGCTACCTGTTGAGCCACTGGCACTGCTATATAAATGAAATCTATCTATCTATATAGATATATATATATCTTCAGAAAAGTGAACACTCTGTTTGCTTGTGTTTCAGTCTGATGGCTGCTATCTGTGTGAGATGGTCATTGTGTGATCTTGGAGTTGGTATATATAATTAGCAGGTGGGGGTGCAGGGAAGCTTGCCCCTCTGAAAAATATATATTATTTTGTAGTTTTCCATCATTTTGGGCGGCCACGGTGGTGCAGTGGTTAGCATTGCCACCTCACAGCAAGAGGTTCTCCGGTTCGATCCTCGGCTGGGGTGCCTTCTGTGCGGAGTCTGCATGTCCTCCCTGTGGTCGCGTGGGTTTCCTCCGGGTGCTCCGGTTTCCTCCCACATCCCAAAGACATGCTGCAGGTGGATTGGACACTCTAAATTGGCCTTAGGTGTGCGTGTGAATGTGCCTTCTGTGGAAGGTTGGGCGCCGGGCTGGCAACTCGACACCGTAAAACTCCACTGCCATTCAATGTGCGGACAGGTGATCCGCTGTGGCGACCCCTAACCGGGATAAAGCCAAAAGAAGAAGAAGAAGAAGAAGAAGTAGTTTTCCATCATTTTAGATTTGATCTAAAATGATTACTCTTTTTTTTGTTCACTCTTTGAAGTATTTGCTATTTGATGATATAATCTCCACACACACACACACACACACACACACACACACACACACACACACACACACACGTGTGTGTGTGTGTGTGTGTGTGTGTGTGTGTGTGTGTGTGTGTGTATATATATATACATATATATATATATATTTATATATATATATATATATATATATATATATATATAAAAGCTTTTGTGCTATGGAGTTATCAAAAAAAACAGTTGCTTAGCAGCAATCTTTATAAACTCATGCATATTATTCAGGTAACCCCTTATTTTCACTTTTATAGACAGGGGGTGCTCCTTTTATTCTGTGAGATTCCATCTACTCTGCAATACTTTAACCTTTGTCAGTCCTTTTAAATAATTATTTTTACTTCTTAACCATATCTATTTTTCTTTTATTTCTACCCTATATTAAAACTACCCTTTCATTTTATCCCACTCCCTAGCTAGACTTTCTGAAGAAATTCTTTCTTCCCTAATAACTCCCATATAATTCCACTACCCATTCCTTAAATTCCTCTGTGCTTAACATATAGGTGGGAAGCTCCAGTGTCACCTTTTTATTTCATTACTCTGCATTTCTATTTTAGTTATTATTGATGTGTGATCTGAAATAATTATTGTATGCTTGCTTATCAAAACTTTTAATTAAATGCACATGTTTCTGTGAAATATAATTTCTGTCTAGCCTAGCCCAGTGTTTGTACCTTGGGGAATGATATGTAAATTCTCTCTCCAAGCTCCTACTACTGAATTTGCATCTTCCACACCAAACATCTTCATAAATTTCTTCAAAAATCTACCATATTTTGTTATATTTTCACTTCTCTGCCACCATATACATCCTCACTGTTGCAAATCAAATTCCATTCTCCACTTATAAGTAATATTCCCTGCTGAAACTGATTATTTCTCCCAGAATTTTCTTAAGCTCCACTGTATCAGTTTTATGTGGAACATAAATACATTCAAATATATTTTTTTGTATACGCATGTGAGGCCATTCAAGATAATATAGAAAGTGCTGCCATTATGATAAGAAGTTATTATTCCTACTTATGTATAACAGCTTTTTTAATTTTTTAGTTTCAGCTTTTGTGTTACATGCATACACTAATGTTTGGCAGGTTGATATTGCATACAATTATTTCTTGTCATATCCATTTTAACCTATGTCACATCTTGCAAGACCTTTTGTTTTAATGAAAAATTTCAGACAAACAGAAAAAAACATACCCCACAACACCCCAGAACATATTAACTTAATACAAACAGACTTAACAATGTATATCTTCAAATAATGAAGTTTAACCCTCATAACAGAAACAATTGCTCCAGAGTGACAGCTACACTCACAGGCTTTAATTGACTAATAATGAAAGTTATCCATGCTAAGATGCATGGTATAGCCTGTGCTGCTACATACACTAAGTGGTGTCAGTTTTGTCTTATCTTTATTCCTTTCCCAGATGTAGAAAACAACTTGAACGATTTAAGAAAACATTATCTTTTAGCCATTGTAAAAAGTATTCTGTTTTTATTGCCCTATTATCAGATTGTCTCCATAGAAACATGAAAACCAGATACACAGTTGTTTTTAGCTGCAAGCCTCTCATGTTGCACTGTGCATATTTGTTTGCTAAAGGAGAACTTATCATTACATTCTATGTTATTTTATTTGCTTGCTTCCACTTAAAACTTGCCGTTAGATTAAGGAAAGGGCCTTAATCCAGTCATTCTCCTATGCAAAAGTAAGAAAAGCGTATCAATTTTACTTATAACATGATCTCTATATGTTTGTAACCCATCTTTCACCTCAATACGATTACAGACTATTATCTGAAACATTTTTGTCTATGTTTTCTTCTCTTTTTATATTGCTTTGCCCACATCTCTTAAAACTAAACACGTAGAAAGAAAGAAGGAAAAAAAGGACACCTGTTTCCTTTGGTATCCTTATAACACAAAAAAAAAAAACAGAAAATACTTTATTACATAACATACATTCTATGTTATGTTTTATAAAAGTGCTGTTAAGAACAAAAATTGCTTTGCTTAGAGCTAACTCATTCCTTCCTCTTCCTCTGTCTATAGAGTTCTTCCAAACATTAACATGACGTGAAGTTAGGGCATATGATTTAGAGTCCCCTGCAAGTTAAACCATGTCACAAAAGTCCAATATTTCCAGGTTTACTTGTTTTGCCATATTTCAAAAATGTGATTGATGCTTTGTAATCCCACATTTATTCATTAATTTTTGACTTGTTGATTTTATCCCATTGAACTCCATATCAAATCTCCAGTCTCTTGTTCATTTACAACAAACTCCTGGTTCTTCTAGTCAACTCCAGTGCTTTTCTCTGTCTCTCAAACATTTCCTTTGGAAAATTGGAAAATGATTTACTGGTATAGTCTCTCTGTGATCTTTAGGGTCTATATTAGAACACCGAACATTCAGAATGTCGAGTGTTCTAATATCGAACCCTATGAATCGAAAATTAAAAACATTGAACATTCAGAAGAGCACATTTTTTCGTAGGGAAAAAAATTGCTGTTCCAAAACACATACACACAACACAAGCACACCAAACAAACAGCAATTCACACACATACACCTAAACTGTTACACCTAACCCTACACTAAACTACATACACCACTAACTATCCACTTACCTTAACCCAAACCCTAACCCTAAGGTCCGTCACTATTGCACAGTCACCTCACCTGTGCCTTAACCCTAACTCCCCTACCCTGCCCTAACCCTCACATTCACACAATCGCACACTTACCTGACCCACACCCTAACCCTAACCCTAACTCACCTAACTCGCCCTAACCCTCACGCCCACACAATCGCACATTTACCTGAACCCGACTCATAACTTTCCACCACATCGCTGAAAATACCATAAGAAAAAATTTAGTTTTCTGTTTCTTCGATATTTTCAGTGTTCATTGAAAACGGGTCGATATTAGAACACTTGAAATTTTGAACATTCGGTGTTCTATTATAGACCCGAGCTTTATTATCAGAAGAATAAGAAAGAGTCCTCTTCTATTTGATAGCTCACATTTTGTTGGACAAACTTTTATATTTCCTCTGTAGCATCAAGAATGATTTTGACCATCGAGGAAGAAATATTCTGAAGATAGCTGAATACAGCAGCTTGAATCTCACACTTGCCTCTTGACATTCCCTGATTGATGGAATAAATTTACTCCTGCCTGGTGTACACTGAGTAATCATTTTCCACAAACACCCTACTGTCTGTAACTTTTAGTACTTTGTCTTTGTGTCACAGTTTTGCCAGAATCAAATCTTTATACTGGTAGAATTGCATCTTTACTAGAGGTCTTGGCTTTTTTTCTCATGGCCAAGTCTGGATCTTACACATGATGTGCCATTTCAGTTAACAACTCCTGCTGTGGATTACCAGTTCAGCTGCTTATTTATGATTTAATTAAATGAATGCAGTATGTTATTTTCAGTTTCTCTAGTACAGCAGAAAATCTCAAGTTTTTTCTATGTGCTCTGTCCTCTAATTCTACCATTTTTTGAAATATCTCTTTTTAGCAGCCTCATACCCGGTCAGTCGTTTGTCAATTTTGAGTACTGATTTTTGCAGTTTTATTAGCTCATCTAAATATCTGTTTAAAGCTTCTTCCATTTTTCCAGACGTTTGTTACTTGAGTTGATATACTCCGTCACTGTCAAATTTCTTTTAATCATCTCTGAGCACATTTCACTTATTTTCTCCTCTAGATTACTACAAGTCATGTCTTGCATGAGAGCTGGATCTTGAACTGCATTTTGCTAAACCAGGGGTGTCCAACCTTTTCACTTGCAAGGGCCGCATTGAGTCAACAGAAATGGTCTGGGGGCAAATGGCAAGTGAGGACCAAAAAAAAAAAAAAAAGGTCTCACTAACTGAAGAGCAAAAAAAAAAAAAAAAAAAAAACAGCAAGAGACTCCATCCAGGTTTATGCGGACTAATGTGGTTGTTTTGTAGGTGAATTTGAACAATAAATAAATTAATAAATGCATAATATTTGCCCTAAAATTCAATATCTCATTCTAATTATTTAAAAAACAGTTAAATCTAACATCTTAGTTTATTTGTAAAAAAATTAGCAGGTGCAGTAGTACCTTCCTTATCTCATCCATATTTGCCAAAAGCAGTTTGGGCAGGATTACACACCTTAGCATCTATGGGTCACTATCCTTGGCTGAGATATATAAACACACTTGTTCAGGATGTTTTTTTTCACACAAAAGAGAAATGAAGATAGCATGGGCTGTTGTTTCTTTTGCTGAGCATCCCACTGATATTCTTAATGTGGGGAGAAGACATACAGGCACTGTAGATGTATTGTTAGCTTCCATGAGTTGGAAACATCTAAGTCTCTGAATGTTAAGCCAAATGAATGGGTAGCTACCTTTGACAAATTCCCAGGTGTGATAAATAATAATGCAGTAGTGATCCCTACATTTGAACATTCACAATTATAGTGTGCGTACTTATATAAGTGCACTTTTAGCTTTACAATAAACATATTTTAATACAGGAGATCCACATATGCTATGTTTATCCCAGCAGTGGACCTAGATAAAAGGATATGATAAAAAAGTTGTCCTGCCCAGTGGTAGATTATTTTATTGTTTACTTCCCACAGCATCAAACATCCATTACCACCATTGGCACATCTTCACTTCCACTAAACCTGCCCAAACCCAAGATACTTACACTACTCACTACAAACTGGTCCCAAACTACACACAGAGAAGATCCCAACCCACTTAAAGAGATCTGAAACCCACATGTACACTTATTTTAATCAAAAATGTTAATAAAAATGCAGTAAAATGTGGACTTCATCCCTCATTGCAAGCCATATGGTCATAAAAATCATGCACTTCATAAGCAAATTCAGACAGATCATAACAACAAATAAGCTTAAAAATAAAAAAACACACAATATCACCATCATTGTAATTAACCCTCATTCGTTACACTGGTAAAAATGCATGTACTAAAATTAAACAATACCGTCACCAAAAAATGCTACCCCACCTAAAACAAATGTAGAGATTAACTCTGACCTTAGTTTATGAAAAATTACCTAACATAGTAAAATGGGTTAAAATGCAACCAAAGCCAACTCTGTGACTTAGATGGATGAAGACAAGCTAATCCAGATGACTTTGGTTTAGTTAGCAACCTTAACCAATGGAGGAGTTGGTAGAGGAGGCTAAAGGATGGTAAGGCACTTTCTGTTTACCTCTCGCATGGGGTGGGTTGTGCTTACATTCCCAAGGTAAGCACTCCATGTCTGAGTTTCCAGTGGAGACTCAAGATCAAGAACATGCAGAGACACTAATTGCTGAGGAGAGCAAGACCACCTGAAAAGGTGGTGATGCCTTGTGCATCAAGCTGTTTCATGCTTGCATCTTGGGCAACTATAGGCATGCATGCTGGAGAACATAGGCACATTAAGTGAAAACCTAGTCACCTCAATAGATGGTGTCACCAGTATAACCCTGACCCTAAGTTGAATGACTGAGTGGAGTGACATGAGTTGTGTCAACATGAATGGAGGAGGGAGCAGAGCGAAAAAATGCAACAGACAGAAAATTGATCTAATTCTGACTAACTAAAACCATAATTAAACTAGAAAACTAACATACCTTACCATAACCCTTGCTACACTACTGAAATACATCATAAATAGCTGGTATTACTTAAAAGTAATTAAAATTCTTTAAATCAAACAAATAATTGACATTACTTAAAAAAGTTACCTTAGCACCAGAGCACAAAACCACCTAAGAGACACTCCTTTCATAAAATCTTTTGGAAAATATCTAAATCCCTATTCAGCAGATAACTTATTCAATCAATACAGCTCATTATAACATTCAAAACAGTATGGGAAACAATAATTCAGACAAAAAAATAGGAAAATATAGTATGCATGGGGTTTTGGTTTGAGAAAATATCTGGCAAAACAGGATTAGGGAACTGGTTTATGGCTTTGCCATTTGTCCTATGTTTATCCCTAAAACTACAGTACAAGATATTTCATCGATTACACATCAGACCTCAACTATTCCATATATACATATACATACATGCTAACAGCAGAAGGAGGTATAAGGGTATGATAAAACACACATCTAAGCTGCAATTCAAAATAGTTTATCACCTTTCTACTAGCATCATCACAGTAGAACTCTTGGGTACTTTCGGTACAACAGTAATGCTCACTATATTCACGCCAGATAACATAAATAGGTAAATAAATACATTTATCCTAAAAGCACCATCATATTCATTATAAAAACCCCAAAAATACCAGTTTTATACCATCGATGCTTTGTATGTATAGTCAGTCTAACAAAGAAAAACAAAAAATCATGTTTAACCGACGATTAACTTTAAAAATGAAACAAGGGTACATGGCTACATGTGGCCCACTACAAAATGAAAATTGTTCAATGTATATAAATAATTGAGTTTACAGTAAAAGAAAATTTAAATATGAGAAGAATGTTTTCAACTGACCATATATAAGCTCTAGTTTAGGGAGCATTCACAGTGTCAAAAAATACTTAGCTTTACTTACCTTTTGCTATGTTGTAGTGTAGTGTAGTCGGTGTGCACTCCGAAATAAAATAAATCCTCTCTCCATGATCTCGCGCCTTCCTTCAGCTTTAAAAAATGACCAAACGGTGTTGTCGCGCATGCGCATACCAGCGGAAAGACGCTGGTATGAAAAAAGCGTGAAAAAAAGAAAGTTGGCGCATGCGCAGAACAGTAAAAGTACGCGGACGTGTAAACACACGGAAAAAAAGTTAAATTAAAATTAAATTTAAATTTAAGGGTCGCGGGCCACATGGAAGAGCTCTGAGGGCCGCATGCGGCCCGCGGGCCGCGGGTTGGACACTCCTGTGCTAAACAGTTGTAGGATTCTCCCTAGCCAGTGTTTTCTCCTCACTTTTTGTGGTTGATTTTCTTCCAGGTTCTCTAAATGTCTTCCTTGCTGGCATCCAGGCAGTGCACTTACTAGCCAGTACCTGAAATTTACCCAAAAAGGCAAATTCACTGTCTCTCTTTTCTGAATTTCTGTTTTCACACTGGGAGGCTGGAATTAAGTTGTTATTCAGTGTACAGCCAAATTGGAAGGCCATCATAATGCCTGATTTGTCTCCAACAAACTGTTTCCTACATGCTAAAATTGATAGACATGTTGCTTTAGTCATCAGCAGAAAAACAAAAAACGAGAGAGAGATGAATCAGCTTGTAAAAATGGTACTATATACCCTTTAAATTCTAAGCACAAATGGAACTACACAAGTCCCCCAGAAAATCATGTGAGAGCTAATCTACAGGAAACTACTGCACCTCTTTTAGATGTGGACACTCAGTTTGGATAACGCCTGAAGAGATTCAGGAGGATTACAGTGAAGGGAAATAGATGGGGGCCAGTGTTGACTGCACCCTAAGAGAGTGAACAGGTGCTAAAAAAAGAACAATATGAAGTTGAACAACTAGTTGACAGTCTTTTAGATTTAAGATATTTTCCAAGGAAACTGAATTGAAATTATATTTTGCATGATGCTGCTATTAACACTGCTGGTATGAATAGTAAACATAAAAAACAAAGCCTTGTGAACACTCTATTGCATTCCACCTTCTGCATTTCTGTCAATATGATACTGAGGTTAGAACACTGCTAAATTATAAAACAATGCACTGCTAAATAATGCAATAAAGAGATATTTTAATTTGACAGCAGCAGAAAGATGCAAACTAAGGCAGTTGGCAAACACTTCTAACCTGACATGAATGAAAGCTGATAAGGAAAATGAATCAGAGCTTATGGACATGGATGTGTATTTGTCTACAATTTAAAGTATGCTGAGTTGTGATGATGCTTATGTTCAAGTTCTCCCTTTTTGTTTTCATTTTGCAAAAAATATTTGGAAGTGGATAATTACTTCTTGGGTCACTTGTACCAAAGGTATATTATAATGTTTTTTTTGCATTTTTTAAGAGTAGAACATCCTTGAATAAGAATGCTTTTTGGCATCCTTAACATACACAAGGACACTTAAATCCCTTTTTATCTAGTAGCTGACAGCACAGTAAGTAAAACTGAACAGAATTCTGTTTATTTGGATACTGTGTTAAATATAATAATGTAAAACACACAGTTCTTGGATGTTTTTGGATTCTCTCAAGAACTATCACTTTACAGGTATGAAGGTGGTGTTTTGTACCTTAGATATGGATTCCCTATATGCTTCCATTCTGCAAGAGGTCATTGCAGAGTTTTTACCTATGTATATGAGTAAGAATTACTTTTCTAGTGTAAGAAATAACAATGTGTCACCCAGTGGATAGCCAACTGGCTCACAGGCAGGACCCAGGAAGTTAGAATTGGGGAGTCCACCTCTACAAAGAGGATAGTCACAAGTGGAGTCCCTCAGGGATTGGTCCTTGGACCATTCCTTTTTTGGCATTTACTTCTCTGAAGTCAAGGACAATGTTAATGGCCTCTCGCTAACTAAATTTGCAGATAATTGCAAATTAGGAGCTGTCACTGAATCCCACACTGATACAAATGTTCTCTAAGAAGGGCTGACACAGACAAACAACCAGTGTCAGAGCCATGGACTAAAACTAAATGCCAAGAAATGCATAATAGTATCCTTTGGGAAGTCATACATCCCTAGTAACTATCATATTGACAACACACCCCTTAGAGATGACTCAGTAGTCAGGGACTTAGGGACACACATAGACAGTAATCTAGTCTTTGACCATTACATGTCTACAGTAGTGAGTAAATCATTCTATATTGTACAACTTATAAACAAAGGTATGGCATCTAAGTCCAAGGAAGTCATTGTTCCACTGTATTCAGCATTTATCAGAACTATCACTGAGTATAATACACCTGTTGGTATGTACCTAACTAGGCATATCCAACAAATGGAACATCCACAGAGGTTCCTCACTAAAAGAACACAGAACATAAGTAAAATGTCCTATGCAGACTGCCTCAAGGCCATATCCCTGTGTTCTGACTGCTACAGGCTATTGAGGGGAGATCTATGCCTGGCATACAGGGCATTGTCAGACCCCCATTCTGATGGACCTCCTGCATTTCCACAAAGCAAACTGCACCATAATTACACATTCTAAAGACTTAAACCTTGCCTGTGATATAAATAGGACCTGCTGAAGAGACAGGTATGTATCTCAGAGACTATCCTGTCTCTGGAACACACTCCCCACCCATGTGAAGCAGAGCTCCTTCCTTACCCAATTCAAGTGTAACTTAGACACTTGGATGAGGAATAGGAAATGCATCCCTGCTTTGGCACCTATGTCTCTAATGGACACAGGCAACCCATAAATGGTTTGTCTCCCAGGCCTTTGCTTATAAATATTTCATCTCCCAAGCCCCCGTTTACAACTATCAGGGTACCAGAGCTTGTCAGAGATTTGGGATACATGGCTATGCTTAAAAATGTCCTTGTGGTTGGTAGCTTAGTAAACATCTATGAACCTATGAACATCAATACAATTTGTCAGAAGCTTGAATTATTATTAGAGAGCAAATATTCTGTATTTTACAAAAAAAAAATATCATCAAGTGAAAGATGTAGCGATGGTAGCATCAAATACCCCAGTATTCACCAATTTGATTTTAGTTTTGTGGGAAGTTAATTGGTTATTTAAAGATCCATTATTTTAGACAGTTACATTTGACAAATGTCTTACTAATGAATTGTTCTTTATTTGGAATGGTGAGTTAGATTCATTGTTTGATCTTATCAATAAATTAAATGGTAGTACTTCTGTTTTACATTTTATTGTGGGTAAAGTGACTGAGTAGGTTAACATTTTACTGATGTCTTTATGAATAAGGACAAAAGTTTGGCTAGTGATGTTTACCATAAGTCAACATTTATGAATAATTATTTACATCATGAGAGCAGAACCCTAACATATTCAATGAACAGTTTATCAGGGCATTCTGACTCATCACAAGTGATTTTAAATTTAAAGACAGAAATCATTTTTGCTTGGATTATCTTCAAATAGAGTGGAACTTTATAAAGTTATAGAAAGAATATCAATAGATGTTTCCTATATGAGTACTTCAAGGTATCCTCACGTTTAATCATGGATTATCAGAGTTAAACAGCTTTTGATAGGGCAAGGGTTATAGTACAGCTTTTTGGTTTCTTTAACCATGGACAGCAAAGGTGTAATTAACACTATTAAACAAAACCTTAAGATTATGCAAGGGAATTCAATTATTATCTATGACTGGAAATGAACCAAAGTTCAAGTTTGAAAAGAAATACATCTTGATACAATACCCCACTCGGGCATTATAGATAAGCTCACCAGCTTAAATATAAACCCCTATGTCACCAGATGGTTTGCAAACTGGCTCAAGTACAGAACCCACATGGTTAGAATTGCTGGAGCCATGTCCGACTCCAAACCAGTTACAAGTGGCATCCCACAAGGCTCAGTCCTGGGACCTCTCTTGTTCGGTATATATTTCTCTGAGGTACAGGCCAACACGGAAGGACTGTGGCTGACCAAGTTCGCAGATGACTGCAAACTGGGTGCCATAATCGACTCTCCAGCCGACACAAGCATCCTCCAAAAGGGCCTCATAGAAACAGACAACTGGTGCCAGAGCCATGGCCTCAAGCTAAACGCCAAAAAGTGTATAGTCATCCCCTTTGGCAAAAACAAAGTGCCCACAAATTACCACATAGGTGGTAATCCATTAAGTACAGAAGAAGTAATTTAGGGACCTGGGGACCCAAGTTGATAGCAATCTCTCATTTGACAACCACATGGCCAAAGTGGTTAGAAAAACATTTTACATAGCCCACCTAATCATGAAGGGATTCACATCTAGATCAGGGGAGGTCATCGTGCCTCTTTACTCATCCCTCATCAGGCCCATAATTGAGTACAATGCCCCTTTTGGGATGTACCTTACCAGACACCTGCAGCAACTGGAAAGACCCCAAAAGTACCTCACCAAGAGGATCAAAGGGCTCAAACAGATGCCATATGCTGCCCGGTTAAAGAAACTCCAGCTCTACTCCATGGCATACCGCCTGCTCAGAGGCGATCTGTGCCTGACGTATAAAGCCATGTCCAACCTGGAATTAATGGACATGCTGCACCTCAGAAAATCCAAATCCCATCGAGCTATGCACTCGAGAGACTTGAACCTCAGCACTGAAATGAATAGGACATGCTGGAGGGACAGATTCATAACCCAGAGGCTCCCTTCACTCTGGAATAAAATCCCAGTCCAGGTTAGGCAGAGTCCCTCATTGACTCTCTACAAGAGGAATCTTGATGAGTGGATGGGAGATCATAGGTTTACCCCGGGTATCACTTCTGTGTCACTGTTAGACAGAGGCACAGTATACTAACCTTGAAAAAGGGCATAGCAAAATTATTTTAAAATGGGTGGCGAAAGCCAAACACACTCTGGCTAGGCTTATAAATGCCCTAGGGCAGATAGCCTAGTATGAACCTATGAACCTATGAACCTATGAAAATATGACAGGAAAGCTGTCATAATATACCTTCCTGTGTGCTATCTGATAAACAGCATGGAACCTACTCTTGTGATGGGTATAGAGCCTGTGGCTTCATAATAAGGGATGTAATTTAACTTGGGGATGTCACAACTGAGTATTAGCATGTATAATAGCTTACAACTGTAATTATATGACCATGGTTTATATTGCAAAATGTTTGACATTAATATGTTTTTATATTCACAAATTATTAAAATGTAAATGAATGCCATTAAACAGAAGGACAACACCAATACACTGTCTGCACGTGAAGAAACCTATTTTAATTTTAAGAATTTTTTATCTGTTTTTGTGGATCAGGCTGCCATGAAAGAAAGGGGAGGGGAAATGAACAATAGATTACAAGTGTGCAAAGATCTCCGTAGACAAAGCAGCTGGTATAAAGAACAGTGCAAATATCAAATGTTACTTAAAGTCTTTGTCATCTATTTATCAATAATAATTTTGATATATTTTGGTATAAAATGTTTTAAATCGTGTAATTAATATGATTGCTACATTGATGTTTTTCATGGTCATGTGATTGATCTTCTTCTTCTTCTTTCAGCTGCTCCCATTAGGGGTCACCACAGTGGATCATCTGTTTCCATTCCTTCCTGTCCTCTGCATCTTGCTCTGTCACACCAACCACCTGCATGTCCACTCTCACCACATCCATGTACCTTATCTTAGGCCTTCCTCTTTTCCTGTTACTAGGCAGCTTCATCCTTAGCATCTTTTTCACAATATACTCAGCATCCCTCCTCAGCACATGTCCAAACCAATGTACTCTCTGGCTTTGTCTCCAAACCTTCCAACCTGGGCTGACCCTCTAATATACTTATTCCTAATCCTGTCCACCCTCGTCCCACCCAGTGCAAATCTTAACATCTTTAACTCTGCCATGTCCAGCTCTAACTCCTGCCTTTTTATCAATGCCAATGTCTCCAACCCATATAACATAGCTGGTCTCACTACCATCTTGTAGACCTTCCCTTTCACTCTTACCGGTACTCATCTGTCACAAATCACTCCTAACATTCTTCTCCACCCACTCCTTCCTGCCTGTACTCTCTTCACCTTTCTTCCACAGTCACCATTACTCTGAACTGTTTATCCCAAATATTTAAACTCATCCACCTTCGCCACCTCTAATCCCTGCATCCTCACCATTCCTCTATCCTCCCTCTCATTCATATGCACATATTCTGTCTTAGTCCTGCTGACCTTCATTCCTCTTCTCTCTAGAGCATATCTCCACCTCTCCAGGGTCTCCTCCACCTGTTCCCTACTCTCACTACAGATCACAATGTCATCTGCAAACATCATAGTCCATTGATACTAGGCAATATTAATGGTGGATGAATGAACTCTGGTAATTCTGATGATGTTCCTACTGGATTGTATAATGAAACTGCTAAACACTGGAAAAACAAATGGTCCATTCTTCATAACTCAAATGTTTTTATTTCCAAGTTGTTGGTTTTACACTGGAAATTTTTTGTTTAACGCGTAGGTATGAGTATCTGTTTGACCATTGATACACACAATCACTGACACCTGGCATAACAACTTAAATGCATTGTTTCCCTATCTCATCAAATCACTGAACAAACATGGTTTCTGTGTGTTTGTGTGTGTGTGTGTGTGTGTGTGTGTGTGTGTGTGTGTGTGTGTGTGTGTGTGTGTGTGTGTGTGTGTGTGTCTGTGGATTTGTACAGTTCTACTTCTCATTTCAGTGCTTCAATGTATCTGTTTGATTGATTTAATGAAATAGGAATCAATGACTACCAGCTGATGTACTGGGGTTGATGTAGCCGTATTTATGTATATATATGGTACTTGCTAAAAAAAATGTTTCTGTGTTCCTTGAGCTATGACTTCCAGTGTTCATGCTGAGACACAGCTAAGTAAATATTGTGTTAAATGTGATCTCACTCATGCAGACTGGATGTCTTGAAGGTTTACAGGTTCATAGGTGGTTACTAGATTATTGGCCCAAAAGTAATTTTAAACCTAGCCAAGCTTGCTCGATATCTACCAAAATATTGCTGACATGGGTCAATACACAAAGGAATTTTAAAAGTTGAAATAAGGGCTTATACACATCAAGCATTCATAGATGAGGGACATAGTGGCAAACCAGGGTTAAATTTGTGACTTCCCTTCCTTTAGTCCAAGTTGTATTTGAATATGGTTAAGGATGAGGTTTGCTTCACATGGACGGGAAATCTGTTACAGAGAAGGGTTAATCTTCGTGCAACATATACATCCCTCCAACATGTCCTGTTTATGTTGGAGACAAGCTTTAGGTCCTTAGAATGGATATTTCTAATGATATTTACTTTGTGGATGTGCAACAAATCCATCAGTGTGGGATCAGAGGATGCTTTAAAGGCTAGGCATAGTTTTCCATGCAACAATCTGTAGAAGACCGAGTACAGGGATAGGGCGTTTAGACAGTCTGCATAGGACTTGCTGTTTACTCCCTGTATGCTTTTTGTAAGGAATCTCTGTGAACTCTCAAGCTGTTTCAAGTGCCTAGTTATGTACATGCTGATGGCTGCATTGTACTCAATGACTGATCTGATGACAGCCAGGAATAATAAAAAATTGAATTCCTTAAACCTTGATGCCATGCCCTTACTTATAAGTTATGGAATGTAAAATTATTTGCTCATCACAGTAAACACATGGTGGCCAAAGGTCAGGTTACTGTCAACATTCTTTCCCAGATCTCTGACCGCTGGGCCTACTTTTAGGGGTGTACTATCAATGTGGTAATTTCAAAGGGATGGCCAGTGATTGGTTTATTGCAGCAAATTGCCCCACTGATCACTTTAATATTACAACTCACAGATGTTTGTTAATTTTGTACTGCTGATTTTGCATGCTTCCATATTTGCTTTGGATACTTTAGTATAATATTGGTTTTGTTGTTTTGTATCAAAAGGGAGTGTATATACTCAATGAGAAGGCTGATCATTACAGCAGCAATTGTGCAATGTTAAATTCTTAGAAAATAGTTTTCATTTTGTACTGAATGGATAAGAAATAAATTAAGATGTCCCTATGACATATGAAACAAGTAGTGCAAAGACATTCACAGAATTTTTTTAAATCTTTGATTATTTCAAAGCATTATAAATACATTTATTTTATATCATTTGGAAAGATATTTTTATTTGGCAAGCTCTTCCTGCATTCCCAATGTGGGAAAATTGGCCCACACCTCTGGTAACTTAATCTACAAACTCTCAGATCACAGTACCTCAGAATGAAGTGATGCGCTAGTTTTGCTTATAAGCCAGCTACTCCTTTTGCTCGGCAGTATTATGGCCTCAAAGTTAAAAATCACCATAACTGTAGGAGTGTAGTAGGTGCAGTGTCCCAGAAAACAAAATGTCAGGACATTTTCCACTGTGTTTATTTAGGATTTATTTGAGAATTCAAAGATGTATGTCTGTTTGTTCTGAATTTGACATTATATTATACTGTATGTAGTATATTACAATTTTAACATATCTATCCATCTGTTTTTTTGTGTATATATATATATATATATATATATACACACACACGCACACACACACACACACACACATATATATATGTATATATATATATATATATATATATATATATATATATATATATATATATATATATATAGGTCTACTTTGATTCACTGAAAACCCATTTCATTGAATTTCAAAACACTCACACCAAATCGCTGAAAGCTCAAATCACTGAAAACTCATTTCACTGAATGTAAGTACTGTTGGGCAAATGAAACATATATGCCCTTTTCCCCACTGTAGTGTGATCCTGGAGTTATTATATATAGTTATGGGGGGTGTGGGTACAGCCATTGTACAGGCATTGGCATAGCCCCCCACCTACTTTTTGTTTTATATCGTTAGATTTCAGTGAAATGAGATTCATAAATATAATAGCTAAGTATGTGCCCCTACACCTCTCTAACTATATATACTTACTCCAGGATCACACTACAGTGAGGAAAAGGGCATATAAGTTTTATTTGCCCAACAGTACTTACATTCAGTGAATTGAAATTCAGTGAAATGACTTTTCAGTGAATCAAAGTAGACCCATATATATATATATATATATATATATATATATATATATATAGACACACACAC